>NW_025746890.1:5000-62500 GCF_021184085.1 Oncorhynchus gorbuscha
TGAAACAGTCTTGATATGTTCTTCAAAAGAGAGATCAGTGTCCAGAGTAACGCCGAGGTCTTTCACAGTTTTATTTGAGACGTCTGTACAACCATTAAGATTGTCAGATTCAACAGAAGATCTCTTTGAATCCTCAGTTGTGCTTTTAGCATGTAAATCTTGGTGAGCCAAACTCCCACATTTGTTTTTAGATGCAAGCCAGCAAATCGACAACACAGCAGAGCTTTATTTTCAGCACCATGGAGTGAATCCTTACCACAGCTACACCTGCTTATCAGCAGAGCCTTGTCTGGCAGCAAAACAATTATTTCAGTCTCGTTCACTGCCTTTTTAAAAACCTTGCTGATATGGCTGACTTGCTTAAACAACTGCCAATTGAGATGTACAAACTATGGCATAAGGGAACGATGAGCGGATAACAGGCAATCTGTCATTTTGATTAAGACATTAATGAGCGAGTTAAGAGGGACGTAGCCAATATATCTATTTGTTCAGCACTTTTGAAATGTACAGCGACAGAATTCAGAACATTGGTCATTCTTGCAGTATTCTCCCTGTACACCAAGTCAGAACTGTAGGATAAATACAGGGGGCATATAAGCAGACAATGAAAGCTCTTAAAATATTATATGATGACATTTCTCTAAAACAGGCTATAGGCACCACCAAGTCAGAACAGTAGGCTAAGTTATGAGGGGAAAGGGACCAAAATATCAGGGGGAATCACATGAGCTACTAACATATTAGTACACAACATACACTTACCTAATATTACTTATCTACAGTATACATATCTCACTGACATATTACTACACAACATACACTTAGTATTACTCTCTTATCTACAGTATACATATCTCACTGACATATTACTACACAACATACACTTAGTATTACTCTCTTATCTACAGTATACATATCTCCCTGGCATATTACTACACAACATACACTTAGTATTACTCTCTTATCTACAGTATACATATCTCCCTGACATATTACTACACAACATACACTTAGTATTACTCTCTTATCTACAGTATACATATCTCACTGACATATTACATCATTTATGCAGCAGCATACACAAAATCTTTGAACTCACCTTGTTATGCTGTGCCCACTTGAACAGGAAGGTGACAGGACGGTCCTTGTGTCTCTCATCAAACTTTGTCATCAAAGTCTGGCATTCTCTGAATTTATGGTGCTTTCAAGACAACTGGGAAGGTTGAGTAATGACGTCAGCGATCTTCAGGTCGAAGCTTCAGACTTTTCTGGGCCTTGGTGTTGCATGTGAATGTTTATCATTTTAAGCATGGAAAATAAACCCTTAAACCCAGTGTCACCAGAAAAGCACCCCCATAACATCTCACCTCCTCCTCCATGCTTCACGGAGAACCACACATGCGGAGATCATCCGTTCACCTACTCTGCGTCTCACAAAGAGACAGAGGTTGGAACCAAAAATCTCAAATTTGGACTCATCAGACCAAAGGACAGACTTCCACCAGTCTAATGTCCACTGCTCGTGTTTCTTGGCCCAAGCAAGTCTCTTCTTCTTATGGGTGTCCTTTAGTAGTGGTTTCTTTGCAGCAATTCAACCATGAAGGCCTGATTCACACAGTCTCCTCTGAACAGTTGAGATGTGTCTGTTACTTGAACTATGTGAAGCATTTGTTTGTGCTGCAATTTCTAAGGCTGGTAACTCTAATGAACTTATCCTCTACAGCAGAGGTAACTCTGTAACCTTTCGGTTACTAGTCCAACTCTCTAACCACTAGGCTACCCTGCCGCCCCATAGAGGGCTTAAAGTAATGATGGACTGTTGTTTCTCTTTGATTATTTGAGCTGTTCTTGCCATAATATGGACTTGGTCTTTTACCAAATAGGGCCATCTTCTGTATACCACCCCTACCATGTCACAACATAACGGGTTGGCTCAAATGTGTCAAGAAGGAACAAAATTCCACAAATGAACTTTTAGCAAGGCACACCTGTTAATTTAAATGCATTAAGCTGGTTGAGAGAATGCCAAGAGTGTGCAACGCTTTCATCGAGGCAAAGGGTGGCTACTTTGAATAATCTCAAATATAAAATATATTTAGATTGTTTAACACTTTTTTGGTTACTACATGATTCCATATGTGTTATTTCATAGTTGTGATGTCTTCACTATTATTCTACAATGCAGAAAATAGTAAAAAATAAAGAAAAACCCTTGAATGAGTAGGTGTGTCCCAACTTATGACTGGTACTGTATATACACCTGCCCTTGATGACGGGTCGCCACTTGGAATCATGTATTGAGTGTTGGGAGTTCATGTTACTTCCTTCATTTTACTGCCAGATATTTTTGCATTAGTTAGATACAACAGTCAGAACGACAGTTACAGGTATGAAGGGGTTTAGTTTCAGTTATGTATTTTATTCAGTGTTCATGTATTCTATGGTTTTGTATTGACTCATGGCCTCTGTGTGTTCCTGTGAGTGTGTATGTGTGAAAAACAATAACAGGGTTTTGTGTGTTCTAGGTTGAAGATTTTCTCTGAGGAAAGTGTACCACTGTTCGGACCTCCCCTCCCCTCACCACCTGTGTTTACAGACCACCAAGAATTCAGGGACTTTGTGTTAGTCAAACGTAAGACCATGGACTTACTCTCCAAACTGTTTACACCTCTACTGTTTACACCTCTAAGGTTTAGATCTCTTCTGTTTACAGTTCTCCTGTTACACCTCTACTGTTTACAGTCCTACTTTACACCTCTACTGTTTACACCTCTTAAGGTTTAGACCTCTTCTGTTTACAGTTCTCCTGTTACACCTCTACTGTTTACAGTCCTACTTTACACCTCTACTGTTTACAGTCCTACTTTACACCTCTACTGTTTACACCTCTTAAGGTTTAGACCTCTTCTGTTTACAGTTCTCCTGTTACACCTCTACTTTTTACAGTTCTCCTGTTACACCTCTACTGTTTACAGTTCTCCTGTTACACCTCTACTGTTTACAGTTCTACTTTACACCTCTACTGTTTACAGTCCTACTTTACACCTCTACTGTTTACAGTCCTACTTTACACCTCTACTGTTTACACCTCTTAAGGTTTAGACCTCTTCTGTTTACAGTTCTCCTGTTACACCTCTACTGTTTACAGTCCTACTTTACACCTCTACTGTTTACAGTCCTACTTTACACCTCTACTGTTTACACCTCTTAAGGTTTAGACCTCTTCTGTTTACAGTTCTCCTGTTACACCTCTACTGTTTACAGTTCTCCTGTTACACCTCTACTGTTTACAGTTCTACTGTTACACCTCTACTGTTTACAGTTCTCCTGTTACACCTCTACTGTTTACAGTCCTACTTTACACCTCTACTGTTTACAGTCCTACTGTTACACCTCTACTGTTTACACCTCTTAAGGTTTAGACCTCTTCTGTTTACAGTTCTCCTGTTACACCTCTACTGTTTACAGTTCTCCTGTTACACCTCTACTGTTTACAGTCCTACTGTTACACCTCTACTGTTTACAGTTCTACTGTTACACCTCTACTGTTTACAGTTCTCCTGTTACACCTCTACTGTTTACAGTCCTACTTTACACCTCTACTGTTTACAGTCCTACTGTTACACCTCTACTGTTTACACCTCTTAAGGTTTAGACCTCTTCTGTTTACAGTTCTCCTGTTACACCTCTACTGTTTACAGTTCTCCTGTTACACCTCTACTGTTTACAGTCCTACTGTTACACCTCTACTGTTTACACCTCTACTGTTTACAGTTCTCCTGTTACACCTCTACTGTTTACAGTTCTCCTGTTACACCTCTACTGTTTACAATTCTCCTGTTACACCTCTACTGTTTACAATTCTCCTGTTACACCTCTACTGTTTACAGTTCTCCTGTTACATCTCTACTGTTTACAGTCCTACTGGTACACCTCTACTCTTTACACCTCTACTGTTACACCTCTACTGTTTACAGTTCTCCTGTTACACCTCTACTGTTTACAGCTCTCCTGTTACACCTCTACTGTTTACAATTCTCCTGTTACACCTCTACAGTTTAAAGTTCTCCTGTTACACCTCTACTGTTTACAGTCCTACTGTTACAACTCTACTGTTTACACCTCTACTGTTTACAGTTCTCCTGTTACACCTCTACTGTTTACAGTCCTACTGTTACACCTCTACTGTTTACAGTCCTACTGTTACATCTCTACTGTTTACAATTCTCCTGTTACACCTCTACTGTTTACAATTCTCCTGTTACACCTCTACTGTTTACAGTTCTCCTGTTACATCTCTACTGTTTACAGTCCTACTGGTACACCTCTACTGTTTACAGTCCTACTGTTACAACTCTACTGTTTACACCTCTACTGTTTACAGTTCTCCTGTTACACCTCTACTGTTTACAGTCCTACTGTTACACCTCTACTGTTTACAGTCCTACTGTTACACCTCTACTGTTTACAATTCTCCTGTTACACCTCTACTGTTTACAATTCTCCTGTTACACCTCTACTGTTTACAGTTCTCCTGTTACATCTCTACTGTTTACAGTCCTACTGGTACACCTCTACTGTTTACACCTCTACTGTTACACCTCTACTGTTTACAGTTCTCCTGTTACACCTCTACTGTTTACAGCTCTCCTGTTACACCTCTACTGTTTACAATTCTCCTGTTACACCTCTACTGTTTAAAGTTCTCCTGTTACACCTCTACTGTTTACAGTCCTACTGTTACAACTCTACTGTTTACAACTCTACTGTTTACAGTTCTCCTGTTACACCTCTACTGTTTACAGTCCTACTGTTACACCTCTACTGTTTACAGTCCTACTGTTACACCTCTACTGTTTACAGTTCTCCTGTTACACCTCTACTGTTTACAGTCCTCCTGTCACACCTCTACTGTTTACAGTACTACTGTTACACCTCTACTGTTTACAGTCATCCTGTCACACCTCTACTGTTTACAGTCCTACTGTTACATCTCTACTGTTTACAGTACTACTGTTACACCTCTACTGTTTACAGTTGTCCTGTTACACCTCTACTGTTTACAGTTGTCCTGTTACACCTCTACTGTTTACAGTTGTCCTGTTACACCTCTACTGTTTACAGTCCTACTGTTACACCTCTACTGTTTACAGTTGTCCTGTTACACCTCTACTGTTTACAGTTGTCCTGTTACACCTCTACTGTTTACAGTTGTCCTGTTACACCTCTACTGTTTACAGTTCTCCTATTACACCTCTACTGTTTACAGTTCTCCTGTTACACCTCTACTGTTTACAGTCCTACTGTTACAGCTCTACTGTTTACAGTACTACTGTTACACCTCTACTGTTTACAGTTCTCCTGTTACACCTCTACTGTTTACAGTTCTCCTGTTACACCTCTACTGTTTACAGTACTACTGTTACACCTCTACAGTTTACAGTACTGCTGTTACACCTCTACTGTTTACAGTACTACTGTTACACCTCTACAGTTTACAGTACTACTGTTACACCTCTACTGTTTACAGTACTACTGTTACACCTCTACTGTTTACAGTACTACTGTTACACCTCTACAGTTTACAGTACTGCTGTTACACCTCTACTGTTTACAGTACTACTGTTACACCTCTACAGTTTACAGTACTGCTGTTACACCTCTACTGTTTACAGTACTACTGTTACACCTCTACAGTTTACAGTACTGCTGTTACACCTCTACTGTTTACAGTACTACTGTTACACCTCTACTGTTTACAGTACTACTGTTACACCTCTACTCATGCATTGTAATGACAAATTTGTTTAACTTTATCTAGTGTTTATCGTATGTACATGTACGTCACAAATGTTTTAAGATGATGTCACACATAAAGAGTGAATAAAAGCGACACCCTCCTTTGTATAGGCCTCTAAGTAGATATGTGTGACCAAAATAGTTGTCTAGTGGGGTTAGAAGTCTGGATGGTTGTAGTTCTAGGCTTTCTTCAAGGCCCACCACAGAAATTGCCCCACCTATTTAGAGTACTTCCTGTCCTAGAACGGAAAGTCTTGTTTAGGTTCCACCTCGAAGAATGACGCACGCTGCTAATACATATCAGGAATTGGAGGTGGGAATGTTGTGTGGGTTTCCACGTGGAGCAGAGGAATAACAACAAATAGTATGTGAGCACCTGCTCGTCCAACGTCTGATCCCAAAATCATGGGCATTAGTATAGAGTTGGTCCCCCTTTGCTGCTATAACAGCCTACACTCTTCAAATCAAATCAAGGTGTATTTGTCTCACGTGTGCCGAATACAACAGGTGTAAACCTTACAGTGAAATGCTTACTTACAGGCTGTAACCAATGGTGCCAAAAAAGTGTGTGTGTGTGTGTGTGTGTGTGTGTGTGTGTGTGTGTGTGTGTGTGTGTGTGTGTGTGTGTGTGTGTGTGTGTGTGTGTGTGTGTGTGTGTGTGTGTGTGTGTGTGTGTGTGTGTGTGTGTGTGTGTGTGTGTGTGTGTGTGTGTGTAAAGAAATAAAACAACAGTAGAAAGACATTTGAAAAAAGAGTAGCAAGGCTATATACAGACACCTGTTAGTCAGGCTTATTGAGGTAGTATGTACATGTAGGTATCGTTTAAGTGACTGTGCATATATGATGAACAGAGAGTAGCAGTAGTGTAAAAGAGGGGTTGGTGGGTGGTGGGACTCAATGCAGATTGCCCGGTTAGCCAATGTGCGGGAGCACTGGTTCGTCGGGCCAATTGAGGTAGTATGTACATGAATGTATAGTTAAAGTGACTAAACATATAAGATAAACAGAGAAACTGGGTTGGCTTTCCACTAGATGTTGGAACATTGCTGCTGGGACTTGGGGCAGGCGCTGATGTTGGGCAATTAGGCCTGGCTTGCAGTCAGCATTCCAATTCATCACAAAGGTGTTCGATGTGGTTGAGGTCAGGGCTCTGTGCAGGCCAGTCAGGTTCTTCCACACCAATCTCGACAAACCGTTTCTGTGTGGACCTTGCTTTGTGCACGGGGCCATTGTCATGGTGAAACAGGAAAGGGCCTTCCCCAAATTGTTGCCACAAAGTTGGAAGCACAGAATCGTCTACAATATAATTTTATGCAGTAGTGTTAAGATTTCCATTCACTGGAACTAAGGGGCCTAGTCGGAAACCATGAAAAACAGCCACAGACCATTATTCCTCCTCCACCATGCATTGGGGCAGGTAATATTCTCCTGGCATCTGCCAAACCCAGTCTGTCGGACTGCCAGACGGTTAAGCGTGATTCATCACTCCAGAGAACTCATTTCCACTGCTCCAGGGTTCAATGCCAGTGCGATTTACACCACTCTAGCTGACGCTTGGCATTACTCACAGTGAACTTAGGCTTGTGTGCGGCTGCTCGGCCATGGAAAACCATTTCATGAAGCTCCCGATGAACAGTTATTGTGCTGACATTGCTTCTAGAGGCAGTTTGGAACTCAATAGTGACTGTTGTAACCGAGGACAGACAATTTTTACGATCTACGCACTTCAGAATTTGTCAGTCCAGTTCTGTGAGCTTGTGTGGCCTACCACTTCACAGCTGAGTCGTTGTTGCTCCTAGACGTCTCCACTTCACAATAACAGCACTTACAGTTGGCCGGGGTAGCTCTAGCAGGGCAGAAATTTGACGAACTGACTAGTTGGAAAGGTGGCATCCTGTGACAGTGCCATTTTGAAAGTCACTGAGCTTTTCAGTAAGGCCATTCTACTGCCAGTGTTTGTCTATGGAGATTGCATGGCGGTGTGCTTGATTTTATACAACGGTCAGCAACGGGTGTGTCTGAAATAGAATCCACTCATTTGAAGGGTCATGTAGTATATCAATCCATTATCTAAATTGCGGCCAAAAATGATTTAGGATCAATGGAATGGTCGAAAATTAGAGAAGAGCAAAGAGTCGGAAGAGGAAGCGAGACACCCAACTCAGCTTTTTTCTCGTTCATTAAAAGTAATTGATTTAAGTAGACCAGACACAGCTGCTATTGCAATGGTGTCTATGGGAGACGCACCCCGTTAAGTAGACCAGTGAAATATCTTGATTTATCCATCATCTTTGTTATAGCCAGAGATGATCTACACTGCTCAAAAAAATAAAGGGAACACTAAAATAATAATGAATGAAATATTGTTATTGAATACTTTTTTCTTTACATAGTTGAATGTGCTGACAACAAAATCACACAAAGATTATCAATGGAAATCAAATTGATCAACCCATGGAGGTCTGGATTTGGAGTGACACTCAAAATTAAAGTGGAAAACCACACTACAGGCTGATCCAACTTTGATGTAATGTCCTTAAAACAAGTCTAAATGAGGCTCAGTAGTGTGTGTGGCCTCCACGTGCCTGTATGACTTCCCTACAACGCCTGGGCATGCTCCTGATGAGGTGGTGGATGGTCTCCTGAGGGATCTCCTCCCAGACCTGGAATAAAGCATCCGCCAACTCCTGGACAGTCTGTGGTGCAAAGTGGCGTTGGTGGATGGAGTGAGACAGGATGTCCCAGATGTGCTCAATTGGATTCAGGTCTGGGGAACGGGCGGGCCAGTCCATAGCATCAATGCCTTCCTCTTGCAGGAACTGCTGACACACTCCAGCCACATGAGGTCTAGCATTGTCTTGCATTAGGAGGAACCCAGGGCCAACCTCACCAGCATATGGTCTCACAAGGGGTCTGAGGATCTCATCTCGGTACCTAATGGCAGTCACTCTGGCAGTGCTCCTCCTGCTCCTCCTTGCACAAAGGCGGAGGTAGCGGTCCTGCTGCTGGGTTGTTGCCCTCCTACGGCCTCCTCCACATCTCCTGATGTACTGGCCTGTCTCCTGGTAGCGCCTCCATGCTCTGGACACTATGCTGACAGACACAGCAAACCTTCTTGCCACAGTTCGCATTGATGTGCCATCCTGGATGAGCTGCACTACCTGTGCCACTTGTGTGGGTTGTAGACTCCGTCTCATGCTACCACTAGAGTGAAAGCACCGCCAGCATTCAAAAGTGACCAAAACATCAGCCAGGAAGCATAGGAACTGAGAAGTGGTCTGTGGTCACCACCTGCAGAACCACTCCTTTATTTGGGGGTGTCTTGCTTAATTGCCTATAATTTCCACCTGTTGTCTATTCCATTTGCACAACAGCATGTGAAATTTATTGTCAATCAGTGTTGCTTCCTAAGTGGACAGTTTGATTTCACAGAAGTGTGATTGACTTGGAGTTACATTGTGTTGTTAAAGTGTTCCCTTTATTTTTTTGAGCAGTGTATTATACTGAGCAAACATATAACTGCAAAATGTTTCATGAGCTGAAATAAAAGATCCCAGACATTTTGGATACTAACACAAAGCTTATTTCTCTCAAATGTTCTGCACAAATTTGTTTGCATTCCTTTTAGTGAGCGTTGGCAAGATAATCCATCCACCTGAAAGCTGATTAAACTGCATGATCAATTCACAGGTGCACCTTGTGCTGGGGACAATTAAAGGCAAATCTAAAATGTGCAGTTTTGTCACACAACACAATGCCACAGATGTCTCAAGTTTTGAGGGAGCGTACAATTGGCATGCTGCCTGCAGGAATGTCCACCAGTGCTGTTGCCAGATAATTAAATCTTAATTTCCCTACTATAAACTGCCTCCAACATAATTTTAGAGAATTTGGAACTATGTCCAACCAGCCTCACAACTGCAGACCATGGGATGGCAGCATAGCCTAGTGGTTAGAGTGTTGGACTAGTAACCAAAAGGTTGCAAGATCAAATCCCAGAGCTGATAAGTAACAAACCTGTCATTCTGCCCCTGAACAGGCAGTTCCCACTGTTCCTAGGCTGTCATTGAAAATAAGAGTTTGTTCTTAACTGACTTGCCCTTAGTTAAGTACAATATGTATATATGTTTTTTAATGTAACCACGCCAGCCCAGGATCTCCACATCTAGCTTCTTCACCTGCGGGATCGTCTGAGACCAGCCACCAGGACAGCTGATGAGACTGTGGAGGGGTTGCTGAGGAGTATTTATGTCCTGTAATTAAGCCCTTTTGTGGGGAAAAACTCGTTCTGATTGGCTGGGCCTGGCTACCAAGGGGTGGGCCTATGCCCTCCCAGACCCACCCATGACTGCATCCCTGCCCAGTCATGTGAAATCCATAGTTTAGGGCCTAATAAATTATTACAATTGACTGATTTCCTTCTATGAATATCATATTGATATTAGTAAGATGTTGCGTTTATATTTTTGTTCAATATATATTGCTCAGCTCAGTCACGACTCGCAAACTTTGAAGGTGTTACTAATTAACAATGCCTTTCTGGTGGGTGACCATTCAAATAAAACCCAGGCCTGAAATTAAAAGTAGGCTAGAAATAATATACACCTAATTTCATAGGAAAGACACTTCATTGGCTCAAATTTGGAGAAGGCGGAAATTAGGTTTTGTCACAAGCCCAAATATATCCTACTTTGACTAAAATGATGACATATTGACTTACATCATTGAGCGACATCGTGGGTAATCTCTGACCATCATCTTTCAGCTCGAAAAAGTGGAGTTCTACTGGCGTGGGCGTTTCAGCTTTTTATGGTGATCAGTTTGGATGAGTGTGTGATTGTGTATGTTCTCACCATAACCCCCCCCCCCCTCTGTCCTATAGTAATCAATGGAGAGAAGGCCACCCTGGAGACGCCCACATTTGCCCAGAAGCGCCAACGGACCCTGGACATGCTGATCCGTTCCCTGTACCAAGACCTCATCCCCGACCTCCACAAGGTACAGCCCCGTCACACCCTACCTAACCCAGCCTGGTACAGCCCCGTCACACCCTACCTAACCCAGCCTGGTACAGCCCTGTCACACCCTACCTAACCCAGCCTGGTACAGCCCCATCACACCCTACCTAACCCAGCCTGGTACAGCCCCATCACACCCTACCTAACCCAGCCTGGTACAGCCCCATCACACCCTACCTAACCCAGCCTGGTACAGCCCTGTCACACCCTACCTAACCCAGCCTGGTACAGCCCGTCACACCCTACCTAACCCAGCCTGGTACAGCCCCGTCACACCCTACCTAACCCAGCCTGGTACAGCCCCGTCACACCCTACCTAACCCAGCCTGGTACAGCTCTGTCACACCCTACCTAACCCAGCCTGGTACAGCCCCATCACACCCTACCTAACCCAGCCTGGTACAGCCCCATCACACCCTACCTAACCCAGCCTGGTACAGCTCTGTCACACCCTACCTAACCCAGCCTGGTACAGCCCCGTCACACCCTACCTAACCCAGCCTGGTACAGCTCTGTCACACCCTACCTAACCCAGCCTGGTACAGCTCCATCACACCCTACCTAACCCAGCCTGGTACAGCCCCATCACACCCTACCTAACCCAGCCTGGTACAGCCCCATCACACCCTACCTAACCCAGCCTGGTACAGCCCCATCACACCCTACCTAACCCAGCCTGGTACAGCCCCGTCACACCCTACCTAACCCAGCCTGGTACAGCCCCGTCACACCCTACCTAACCCAGCCTGGTACAGCCCCCGTCACACCCTACCTAACCCAGTCTGGTACAGCTCTGTCACACCCTACCTAACCCAGCCTGGTACAGCTCTGTCACACCCTACCTAACCCAGCCTGGTACAGCCCCGTCACACCCTACCTAACCCAGCCTGGTACAGCCCCATCACACCCTACCTAACCCAGCCTGGTAAAGCCCCGTCACACCCTACCTAACCCAGCCTGGTACAGCCCCGTCACACCCTACCTAACCCAGCCTGGTACAGCCCCGTCACACCCTACCTAACCCAGCCTGGTACAGCCCCGTCACACCCTACCTAACCCAGCCTGGTACAGCCCCTTCACACCCTACCTAACCCAGCCTGGTACAGCCCCGTCACACCCTACCTAACCCAGCCTGGTACAGCCCCATGACACCCTACCTAACCCAGCCTGGTACAGCCCCGTCACACCCTACCTAACCCAGCCTGGTACAGCCCCGTCACACCTTACCTAACCCAGCCTGGTACAGCCCCGTGACACCCTACCTAACCCAGCCTGGTACAGCCCCGTCACACCCTACCTAACCCAGCCTGGTACAGCCCCGTCACACCCTACCTAACCCAGCCTGGTACAGCCCCGTCACACCCTACCTAACCCAGCCTGGTACAGCCCCGTCACACCCTACCTAACCCAGCCTGGTACAGCCCCGTCACACCCTACCTAACCCAGCCTGGTACAGCCCCGTCACACCCTACCTAACCCAGCCTGGTACAGCCTCGTCACACCCTACCTAACCCAGCCTGGTACAGCCTCGTCACACCCTACCTAACCCAGCCTGGTACAGCCCCGTCACACCCTACCTAACCCAGTCTGGCCTATCCATATTAGCCTACCTCTTCTCTCCTCTCCTCTCCTCTTCTCTCCTCTCCCCTCCCCTCTCTCCTCTCCCCTCCCCTCCCTTCTCTTCTCCTCTCCTCTTCTCTCTTCAAATCTTTCTATAATCCTCTGGGGACAGTTTCCCAGACACATATTAAGCCTTGGACTAAAAGAATGCACAATGAAGATTCTCCATTAAAAGTATCCTGTTACCTTACCTATGTGACAACACATATCTAATGGAGATAAAGAGGCTTAATCTGTGTTACCGAAACCGGCTAGGGAGTGATAGTATAGCTTCCCCTTTGCACCAGTTTCTAGTCACTGATCTGATCCAGCTTCTCTGGTCACTGTTTGTGCCACAGCCAGTTGAGCTACCTACTATTCTGAACCACTGCAGCTGTCCCCCTGACTACTGCAGACGGCATAACACTGGGACTAGGCACTGCAATGCTGACTTTCTGAGGGGGACTGTCTTTCTTCTCTCTCTGAACCTAATCTCTCTTTTGTTAACCTTCTCAATTTGTTTCTTTCTTTCCCTCTCTGATTCTCTCTTCCTCTCCTCTCTCTTTCTCTTTGTCTTTTATTTTCTCCCTCTCTTTTTCTGTCCCCTATCTCTCTCTCTAATCCTCCCATTCTTCTTTAAATATTCTGATATGACTCAGTCCTATACTGCTGCTAAGCTTCTGTCTTCACCCTGTCTCTGAGGGCCGCTTCTGTCTCTTTCTCTTCGTGTGTGTGTGTGTGTGTGTGTGTGTGTGTGTGTGTGTGTGTGTGTGTGTGTGTGTGTGTGTGTGTGTGTGTGTGTGTGTGTGTGTGTGTGTGTGTGTGTGTGTGTGTGCGTGCGTGCGTGCGTGCGTGCGTGCGTGCGTGCGTGCGTGCGTGCGTGCGTGGGTGGGTGCGTGCGTTTGTGTGTGTGTGCGCGTGCGTGTGTGTGTGCGCGCGCGTGCGTGTGTGTGTGTGTGTGCGTGTGCGTGTGCGTGTGCGTGTGTGTGTGTGTGCTGGTGTCCAATGTGCAGGTTCCCTTCTCTCCCCAGAACATGCTCAACAGACGCTCGTTTAGTGATGTGCTGCCGGAGTCGCCCAAGTCTGCCCGCAAGAAGGAAGAGGCACGACAGGCCGAGTTTGTCAGGATAGGACAGGTAATACACACACAGCTAGGACATACAGTACACCCACACTAACACACACACAGCTAGGACATACAGTACACCCACACTAACACACAAACACACACAGCTAGGACATACAGTACACCCACACTAACACACACACAGCTAGGACATACAGTACACCCACACTAACACACACACAGCTAGGACATACAGTACACCCACACTAACACACACACAGCTAGGACATACAGTACACCCACACTAACACACACACAGCTAGGACATACAGTACACCCACACTAACACACACACAGCTAGGACATACAGTACACCCACACTAACACACACACAGCTAGGACATACAGTACACCCACACTAACACACACACAGCTAGGACATACAGTACACCCACACTAACACACACACACAGCTAGGACATACAGTACACCCACACTAACACACAAACAGCTAGGACATACAGTACACCCACACTACACCCACACACACACACAGCTAGGACATACAGTACACCCACACTAACACACACACAGCTAGGACATACAGTACACCCACACTAACACACACACAGCTAGGACATACAGTACACCCACACTAACACACACACAGCTAGGACATACAGTACACCCACACTAACACACACAGCTAGGACATACAGTACACCCACACTAACACACACACAGCTAGGACATACAGTACACCCACACTAACACACACACAGCTAGGACATACAGTACACCCACACTAACACACACACAGCTAGGACATACAGTACACCCACACTAACACACACACAGCTAGGACATACAGTACACCCACACTAACACACACACAGCTAGGACATACAGTACACCCACACTAACACACACAGCTAGGACATACAGTACACCCACACTAACACACACACAGCTAGGACATACAGTACACCCACACTAACACACACACAGCTAGGACATACAGTACACCCACACTAACACACACACAGCTAGGACATACAGTACACCCACACTAACACACACACAGCTAGGACATACAGTACACCCACACTAACACACACACAGCTAGGACATACAGTACACCCACACTAACACACACACAGCTAGGACATACAGTACACCCACACTAACACACACACAGCTAGGACATACAGTACACCCACACTAACACACACACAGCTAGGACATACAGTACACCCACACTAACACACACACAGCTAGGACATACAGTACACCCACACTAACACACAAACAGCTAGGACATACAGTACACCCACACTAACACACACACAGCTAGGACATACAGTACACCCACACTAACACACACACAGCTAGGACATACAGTACACCCACACTAACACACAAACAGCTAGGACATACAGTACACCCACACTAACACACACACAGCTAGGACATACAGTACACCCACACTAACACACAAACAGCTAGGACATACAGTACACCCACACTAACACACACACAGCTAGGACATACAGTACACCCACACTAACACACAAACAGCTAGGACATACAGTACACCCACACTAACACACACACAGCTAGGACATACAGTACACCCACACTAACACACACACAGCTAGGACATACAGTACACCCACACTAACACACAAACAGCTAGGACATACAGTACACCCACACTAACACACAGCTAGGACATACAGTACACCCACACTAACACACACACAGCTAGGACACCCACACTAACACACACACAGCTAGGACATACAGTACACCCACACTAACACACACACAGCTAGGACATACAGTACACCCACACTAACACACACACAGCTAGGACATACAGTACACCCACACTAACACACAAACAGCTAGGACATACAGTACACCCACACTAACACACACACAGCTAGGACATACAGTACACCCACACTAACACACAAACAGCTAGGACATACAGTACACCCACACTAACACACACACAGCTAGGACATACAGTACACCCACACTAACACACAAACAGCTAGGACATACAGTACACCCACACTAACACACACACAGCTAGGACATACAGTACACCCACACTAACACACACACAGCTAGGACATACAGTACACCCACACTAACACACAAACAGCTAGGACATACAGTACACCCACACTAACACACAGCTAGGACATACAGTACACCCACACTAACACACACACAGCTAGGACACCCACACTAACACACACACAGCTAGGACATACAGTACACCCACACTAACACACACACAGCTAGGACATACAGTACACCCACACTAACACACACACAGCTAGGACATACAGTACACCCACACTAACACACACAGCTAGGACATACAGTACACCCACACTAACACACACACAGCTAGGACATACAGTACACCCACACTAACACACACACAGCTAGGACATACAGTACACCCACACTAACACACACACAGCTAGGACATACAGTACACCCACACTAACACACACACAGCTAGGACATACAGTACACCCACACTAACACACACACAGCTAGGACATACAGTACACCCACACTAACACACACACAGCTAGGACATACAGTACACCCACACTAACACACACACAGCTAGGACATACAGTACACCCACACTAACACACACACAGCTAGGACATACAGTACACCCACACTAACACACACACAGCTAGGACATACAGTACACCCACACTAACTCACACACAGCTAGGACATACAGTACACCCACACTAACACACACACAGCTAGGACATACAGTACACCCACACTAACACACACACAGCTAGGACACCCACACTAACACACACACAGCTAGGACATACAGTACACCCACACTAACACACACACAGCTAGGACATACAGTACACCCACACTAACACACACACAGCTAGGACATACAGTACACCCACACTAACACACAAACAGCTAGGACATACAGTACACCCACACTAACACACAAACAGCTAGGACATACAGTACACCCACACTAACACACAAACAGCTAGGACATACAGTACACCCACACTAACACACAAACACACACAGCTAGGACATTCAGTACACCCACACTAACACACACAGCTAGGACATACAGTACACCCACACTAACACACACACAGCTAGGACATACAGTACACCCACACTAACACACACACACACACACAGCTAGGACATACAGTACACCCACACTAACACACACAGCTAGGACATACAGTACACCCACACTAACACACACACAGCTAGGACATACAGTACACCCACACTAACACACACACAGCTAGGACATACAGTACACCCACACTAACACACACACACACACACAGCTAGGACATACAGTACACCCACACTAACACACACACAGCTAGGACATACAGTACACCCACACTAACACACACACAGCTAGGACATACAGTACACCCACACTAACACACACACAGCTAGGACATACAGTACACCCACACTAACACACAGCTAGGACATACAGTACACCCACACTAACACACAGCTAGGACATACAGTACACCCACACTAACACACAGCTAGGACATACAGTACACCCACACTAACACACAAACAGCTAGGACATACAGTACACCCACACTAACACACACACAGCTAGGACATACAGTACACCCACACTAACACACAGGACATACAGTACACCCACACTAACACACAGCTAGGACATACAGTACACCCACACTAACACACAAACAGCTAGGACATACAGTACACCCACACTAACACACACACAGCTAGGACATACAGTACACCCACACTAACACACACACAGCTAGGACATACAGTACACCCACACTAACACACACACACACACACAGCTAGGACATACAGTACACCCACACTAACACACACACACACACACAGCTAGGACATACAGTACACCCACACTAACACACACACAGCTAGGACATACAGTACACCCACACTAACACACACACAGCTAGGACATACAGTACACCCACACTAACACACACACAGCTAGGACATACAGTACACCCACACTAACACACACACAGCTAGGACATACAGTACACCCACACTAACACACAGCTAGGACATACAGTACACCCACACTAACACACAGCTAGGACATACAGTACACCCACACTAACACACAGCTAGGACATACAGTACACCCACACTAACACACAAACAGCTAGGACATACAGTACACCCACACTAACACACACACAGCTAGGACATACAGTACACCCACACTAACACACAGGACATACAGTACACCCACACTAACACACAGCTAGGACATACAGTACACCCACACTAACACACAAACAGCTAGGACATACAGTACACCCACACTAACACACACACAGCTAGGACATACAGTACACCCACACTAACACACACACAGCTAGGACATACAGTACACCCACACTAACACACAGCTAGGACATACAGTACACCCACACTAACACACACACAGCTAGGACATACAGTACACCCACACTAACACACAGCTAGGACATACAGTACACCCACACTAACACACAGCTAGGACATACAGTACACCCACACTAACACACAGCTAGGACATACAGTACACCCACACTAACACACAAACAGCTAGGACATACAGTACACCCACACTAACACACACACAGCTAGGACATACAGTACACCCACACTAACACACAGGACATACAGTACACCCACACTAACACACAGCTAGGACATACAGTACACCCACACTAACACACAAACAGCTAGGACATACAGTACACCCACACTAACACACACACAGCTAGGACATACAGTACACCCACACTAACACACACACAGCTAGGACATACAGTACACCCACACTAACACACAGCTAGGACATACAGTACACCCACACTAACACACACACAGCTAGGACATACAGTACACCCACACTAACACACAAACAGCTAGGACATACAGTACACCCACACTAACACACACACAGCTAGGACATACAGTACACCCACACTAACACACAGCTAGGACATACAGTACACCCACACTAACACACACACAGCTAGGACATACAGTACACCCACACTAACACACAGCTAGGACATACAGTACACCCACACTAACACACACACAGCTAGGACATACAGTACACCCACACTAACACACACACAGCTAGGACATACAGTACACCCACACTAACACACACACAGCTAGGACATACAGTACACCCACACTAACACACAGCTAGGACATACAGTACACCCACACTAACACACACACAGCTAGGACATACAGTACACCCACACTAACACACAGCTAGGACATACAGTACACCCACACTAACACACAAACAGCTAGGACATACAGTACACCCACACTAACACACACACAGCTAGGACATACAGTACACCCACACTAACACACAGCTAGGACAATCCAAAAAGTCACAACGACAGAATGCACCGGAGCAAGTTCAATGTTTACATTGACTTGGAGTTACATTGTGTTGTTTAAGTGTACCCTTTATTTTATTGCCAAAGAAAGTGAAATAGATAATAAACAAAAGTGAAATAAACAATATAACAGTACACTTACAAAAAGAATAAAGACATTTCAATTGTCCTATTATGTATATCTACAGTGTTGTAATGATGTACAAATAGTTAAAGTATCAAAGGGAGAATAAATCAACATTAATATGTGTTGTATTTACAATGGTGTTTGTTCTTCACTGGCTGCCCTTTTCTTGTGGCAACAGGTCACAAATCTTGCTGCTATGATGGAAAACTAAAGTATTTCACCCAATAGATATGGGAGTTTATCAAAATAGGATTTGTTTTTCGAATTCTTTGTGGGTCTGTGTAATCTGAGGAAATATGTGTCTCTAATATGGCCATACATTTGGCAGGAGGTTAGGAAGTGCAGCTCAGTTCCCACCTCATCTTGTGGGCAAAAGAGCACATAGCATGTCTTCTCTCTTTATGCTCATTGAGTTTGTACATAGTCAAAGCTTTCCTTAAGTTTGGGTCAGTCACAGTGGTCAGGTATTCTGCCACGGTGCACTCTCTGTTTAGGGCCAGTCACAGGCATTGTATCGCACTTGCTAGCTGTGCCTCTAGAGATCCTGGTTCGAGGCCAGGCTCTGTCGCAGCCGGACACGACTGGGAGACCCATGGGGCGGTGCACAATTGGCCCAGTGTCGTCCGGGATAGGGGAGGGTTTTTCCGGCAGGGTTGTCCTTGTCCCATCGCGGTCTAGCAACTCCTGTGCCGGGCCAGGCACATGCACGTTGACACGGTCGCCAGGTGTACGGTGTTTCCTCCGACACATTGGTGCGGCTGGCTTCCGGGTTAAGCGGGCATTGTGTCAAGAAGCAGTGCGGCTCGGTTGGGTCGTGTTTTGGAGGACGCACGCCTCTCGACCTTCGCCTCTTCTGAGTCTGTACGGGAAGTTGAAGCGATGAGACAAGACTGTAACTACCAATAGGAAAACACGAAATTGGGGAGAAATGTTTTTTTAAATAATCAAATCAAATCAAAGTTTATTTGTCATGTGCACCGAATACAACAGTGAACTGCTTACTTACAGGCTCTAACCAACAGTGAACTGCTTACTTACAGGCTCTAACCAACAGTGAACTGCTTACTTACAGGCTCTAACCAACAGTGAACTGCTAACTTACAGGCTCTAACCAACAGTGAACTGCTTACTTACAGGCTCTAACCAACAGTGAACTGCTTACTTACAGGCTCTAACCAACAGTGAACTGCTTACTTACAGGCTCTAACCAACAGTGAACTGCTTACTTACAGGCTCTAACCAACAGTGAACTGCTTACTTACAGGCTCTAACCAACAGTGAACTGCTTACTTACAGGCTCTAACCAACAGTGAACTGCTTACTTACAGGCTCTAACCAACAGTGAACTGCTAACTTACAGGCTCTAACCAACAGTGAACTGCTAACTTACAGGCTCTAACCAACAGTGAACTGCTTACTTACAGGCTCTAACCAACAGTGAACTGCTAACTTACAGGCTCTAACCAACAGTGAACTGCTTACTTACAGGCTCTAACCAACAGTGAACTGCTAACTTACAGGCTCTAACCAACAGTGAACTGCTAACTTACAGGCTCTAACCAACAGTGAACTGCTAACTTACAGGCTCTAACCAACAGTGCAAAAAAGGTATTAGGTGAACAATAGTTAAGTAAAGAAATAAAACAACAGTAAAATGACAGACTATATACAGTAACAAGGCTCTAAAAGTAGAGGGGCTACATACAGACACCGGTTAGTCAGGCTGATTGAGGTAGTATGTACATGTAGATACGGTTAAAGTGACAATGCATATATGATGAACAGAGAGTAGCAGTAGCGTAAAAGAGGAGTTGGTGGGTGGCGGGACACAATGCAGATAGCCCGGTTAGCCAATGTGCGGGAGCACTGGTTGGTCGGGCCAATTGACGTAGTATGTACATGAATGTATAGTTAAAGTGACTATGCATATATGATAAACAGAGAGCAGCAACAGCATAAAAGAGGGGTTGGGGGGGGCCACACAATGCAAATTATACTTATAGAAGGTTTGGGAATCACTGTCACGCCTTGGTCATTGTATTTAGTGTTTTTGTTATATGTTTGGGTAGGCCAGGGTGTGACATGGGTTTATATGTTGTTTTCGTATTGGGGTTTGTAGTATTTGGGATCGCGGCTGATTAGGGGTGTTGTATAGGCTTGGCTGCCTGAGGCGATTCTCAATTAGAGTCAGGTGCTTATCGTTGTCTCTGATTGGGAACCGTATTTAGGCAGCCTGAGTTTCTCTTTGTACTTCATGGGTGTTTGTTCCTGTCTCTGTGTTGTAGTCACCAGATAGGTTGTAATTAGTTTCACGGTCCGTTCTGTTGTTTTTGTATTTAGTATTTCAGTTATTTCATGTACCGCGATTCAGTTCATTAAAGTCATGAGTAACCAACACGCTGCTGCATTTCGGTCCGACTCTCTTTCTTCAACAGACTAATGCCGTTACAATCACTTCCTTTTAGGTGGTTGTAGAATTTACCGTCTCTTTTCTGGATTTTGATAATAAGCAGGTATCGGCCTAATTGTCCTCTGCATTATTTGATGTTTTACACTGTACATGGAGGATATTTTTGCAGAAAAATAATTCTGCATGGGGAGTCTCAATTTGGAGTTTGTCCCATTTTGTGAATTCTTGATTGGGAGTAGACCCCAGACCTCACAACCATAAAGGGCATTGGGTTCTATAACTGATTCAAGTATTTTTAGCCAGATTCTAATTGGTATGTCAAATGTTATGT
The DNA here is from genome assembly GCF_021184085.1 of Oncorhynchus gorbuscha. NCBI lineage: Eukaryota > Metazoa > Chordata > Actinopteri > Salmoniformes > Salmonidae > Oncorhynchus > Oncorhynchus gorbuscha. The sequence goes on from NW_025746890.1 coordinate 26,846, forward strand.
TCCTTTTGATGGCATAGAAGGCCATCTCTCTCTCTCTCTTTATCTCTCTCTCTCTCTCTTTATCTCTCTCTCTATTTCTCTCTCTCTCTATTTCTCTCTCTCTCTTTATCTCTCTCTCTATTTCTCTCTCTCTCTTTATCTCTCTCTCTCTTTCTCTCTCTCTCTTTATCTCTCTCTCTGTCTCTTTATCTCTCTCTGTCTGTCTGTCTGTCTGTCTGTCTGTCTGTCTGTCTGTCTGTCTGTCTGTCTGTCTGTCTGTCTGTCTGTCTGTCTGTCTCTCTTTCTCTCTCTCACCTCTCTCTTTATTTCTCTTTTTCTACCTCTCTCTCTTTCTCTCTCTCTTTCTCTCTCTCTATTTCTCTCTCTGTCTGTATGTCTGTCTCTCTTTCTCTCTCTCACCTCTCTCTTTATTTCTCTTTCTCTACCTCTCTCTCTCTCTCTCTCTTTATCTCTCTCTCTCTATTTCTCTCTCTGTCTGTCTGTCACTCTTTCTCTCTCACCTCTCGCTCTCTATTTCTCTTTCTCTACCTCTCTCTCTCTTTTCTCTCTATATTTTACACACACACTCACACAGTCACTACGACTCTCTCCCTGTTGTCCAGGCACTAAAGCTGAAGACCATTGTCAGAGGAGTCGCCCCAACCAGTCTGGTCACTACAGGCCTGTGTAGAAAAGAGGTGATTTAACTGAACCCTCCATACTGTAGCGTGCCATACCATACAGGCCTGTTGTTATACCTGTTGTGTTTTCCTTGCATCCTCAGAATTGTGTGCGTGTGTGTGTGTTACAGCCGTGGGAGTCCCAGTCATTCTGCAGTACGTTTCCCTATGAGACAGTGTGTGCTGACTCCTGGGGTCAGTCTCTGCTGGTCGCCACGGAAGCAGCAGGGGTCATGATGATAGATGGTGAGGTCATCACACACACACACACACTTTGAGGATTTCAAATGGAAGTGCTTCATGAATAAAGTGGATTGTGTTTGATTATCACTGTCCTATGCATTATTCAATTATCACTTAGCCATGAATATCAATCAATCAATCAAATGTATTTATAAAGCCCTTTTTACATCAGCCGATGTCATGAAGTGCTTGTACAGAAACCCAGCATAAAACCCCAAACAGCAAGCAATGCAGATGTAGACGCCTTGGTGGCTAGGAAAAACTCCCTTAGAAAGGCAGGACTGGGTGGCCAGTCCTCTTCTGTTTGTGCCGGGTGGAGATGATAACAGAACATGGCCAAGATGTTGAAACGTTCATAGATGACCAGCAGGGTCAGATAATAATAATCACAGTGGTTGTAGAGGATGCAACAAGTCAGCACCTCAGGAGTAAACAACAGTTGACTTTTCATGAGCCGATCATTCAGAGTTAGAGACAGCAGGTGCAGTAGAGAGAGTCGAAAACAGCAGGTCAGGGACAAGGTAGCACGTCCGGTGAACAGGTCAGGGACAAGGTAGCACGTCCGGTGAACAGGTCAGGGACAGTTTGATTACGTCCGGTGAACAGGTCAGGGACAAGGTAGCACGTCCGGTGAACAGGTCAGGGACAAGGTAGCACGTCCGGTGAACAGGTCAGGGACAAGGTACACGTCCGGTGAACAGGTCAGGGACAAGGTAGCACGTCCGGTGAACAGGTCAGGGACAAGGTAGCACGTCCGGTGAACAGGTCAGGGACAGGTAGCACGTCCGGTGAACAGGTCAGGGACAGGTAGCACGTCCGGTGAACAGGTCAGGGACAGGTAGCACGTCTGGTGAACAGGTCAGGGACAGGTAGCACGTCCGGTGAACAGGTCAGGGACAGGTAGCACGTCCGGTGAACAGGTCAGGGACAGGTAGCACGTCCGGTGAACAGGTCAGGGACAGGTAGCACGTCCGGTGAACAGGTCAGGGACAAGATAGCACGTCCGGTGAACAGGTCAGGGACAGGTAGCACGTCCGGTGAACAGGTCAGGGACAGGTAGCACGTCTGGTGAACAGGTCAGGGACAGGTAGCACGTCCGGTGAACAGATCTGGGACAGGTTGCACGTCCGGTGAACAGGTCAGGGACAGGTGGAACGTCCGGTGAACAGGTCAAGGACAGGTAGCACGTACGGTGAACAGGTCTGGGACAGGTAGCACGTCCGATGTACAGGTCTGGGACAGGTAGCACGTCCGGTGAACAGGTCTGGGACAGGTTGCACGTCCGGTGAACAGGTCTGGGACAGGTAGCACGTCTGGTGAACAGGTCAGGGACAGGTAGCACGTACGGTGAACAGGTCAGAGACAGGTAGCACGTCTGGTGAACAGGTCTGGGACAGGTAGCACGTCTGGTGAACAGGTCTGGGACAGGTAGCACGTCTGGTGAACAGGTCTGGGACAGGTAGCACGTCTGGTGAACAGGTCTGGGACAGGTAGCACGTCTGGTGAACAGGTCTGGGACAGGTAGCACGTCTGGTGAACAGGTCTGGGACAGGTAGCACGTCTGGTGAACAGGTCTGGGACAGGTAGCACGTCTGGTGAACAAGTCTGGGACAGGTAGCACGTCTGGTGAACAGGTCTGGGACAGGTAGCACGTCTGGTGAACAGGTCTGGGACAGGTAGCACGTCTGGTGAACAAGTCTGGGACAGGTAGCACGTACGGTGAACAGGTCTGGGACAGGTAGCACGTCCGATGTACAGGTCTGGGACAGGTAGCACGTCCGGTGAACAGGTCTGGGACAGGTTGCACGTCCGGTGAACAGGTCTGGGACAGGTAGCACGTCTGGTGAACAGGTCAGGGACAGGTAGCACGTACTGGTGAACAGGTCAGAGACAGGTAGCACGTCTGGTGAACAGGTCTGGGACAGGTAGCACGTCTGGTGAACAGGTCTGGGACAGGTAGCACGTCTGGTGAACAGGTCTGGGACAGGTAGCACATCTGGTGAACAAGTCTGGGACAGGTAGCACGTCTGGTGAACAGGTCTGGGACAGGTAGCACGTCTGGTGAACAGGTCAGGGACAGGTAGCACGTCTGGTGAACAGGTCAGGGACAGGTAGCACGTCTGGTGAACAGGTCAGGGTTCCATAGCCGCAGGGAGAACAGTTGTAACTGGAGCAGCAGCGATGTCAATGATTCAATCAGCATTGATGTAATTGTAATCTGAAAGTCAAATTCTTACTGTTATAATGTCCCTATATTTCAGCTGTTGATCCACTTCTTTCAAACCCAGGTGAGTGTAACATACTCAACTCTCCCCATTCAGTGCTACATCACCTCTCAGCCAACTATATCAGCCAATGGTTTCATTATTGCAGCAACAATATCAGTGTTTTTATTAACAGCTGGTAAGAGCCACTAATAATACTGGCTGGTGCTGATTAACCAACAGAGAAATTACTATGGTGTTCTGTTGTGTTGTGTTTGTAGATAACAGGTCCTGTCCACAGTGCAGGTGTGTGATAAGACTATTATAGTGTTGTGTTTGTAGATAACAGGTCCTGTCCACAGTGCAGGTGTGTGATAAGACTATTATAGTGTTGTGTTTGTAGATAACAGGTCCTGTCCACAGTGCAGGTGTGTGATAAGACTATTATAGTGTTGTGTTTGTAGATGCCCAGGTCCTGTCCACAGTGCAGGTGTGTGATAAGACTATTATAGTGTTGTGTTTGTAGATGCCCAGGTCCTGCCCCCAGTGCAGGTGTGTGATAAGACTATTATAGTGTTGTGTTTGTAGATGCCCAGGTCCTGTCCACAGTGCAGGTGTGTGATAAGACTATTATAGTGTTGTGTTTGTAGATGCCCAGGTCCTGTCCACAGTGCAGGTGTGTGATAAGACTATTATAGTGTTGTGTTTGTAGATGCCCAGGTCCTGTCCACAGTGCAGGTGTGTGATAAGACTATTATAGTGTTGTGTTTGTAGATAACAGGTCCTGTCCACAGTGCAGGTGTGTGATAAGACTATTATAGTGTTGTGTTTGTAGATAACAGGTCCTGTCCACAGTGCAGGTGTGTGATAAGACTATTATAGTGTTGTGTTTGTAGATAACAGGTCCTGTCCACAGTGCAGGTGTGTGATAAGACTATTATAGTGTTGTGTTTGTAGATAACAGGTCCTGCCCCCAGTGCAGGTGTTTGATAAGACTATTATGGTGTTGTGTTTGTAGATGCCCAGGTCCTGCCCCCAGTGCAGGTGTTTGATAAGACAATGGTGGTGAAACAGATACACGTTGTAGAGCCTCAGGACCTCCTCATCACCAGGGCTGACAAAGGTGGGTACTATCCTTAGTTAGACTGAACAGCTTTCCTCCATACTGTCTTTAATTTAATTTCTACTGTATCTCCATTCCTCCATACTGTCTTTCATTTCATTTCTACTGTTTCTCCATTCCTCCATACTGTCTTTCATTTCATTTATACTGTATCTCCATTCCTCCATACTGTCTTTCATTTCATTTCTACTGTTTCTCCATTCCTACATACTGTCTTTCATTTCATTTCTACTGTTTCTCCATTCCTCCATACTGTCTTTCATTTCATTTCTACAGTTTCTCCATTCCTCCATACTGTCTTTCATTTCATTTCTACTGTTTCTCCATTCCTACATACTGTCTTTCATTTCATTTCTACTGTTTCTCCATTCCTCCATACTGTCTTTCATTTCATTTCTACAGTTTCTCCATTCCTCCATACTGTCTTTCATTTCATTTCTACTGTTTCTCCATTCCTACATACTGTCTTTCATTTCATTTCTACTGTTTCTCCATTCCTCCATACTGTCTTTCATTTTATTTCTACAGTTTCTCCATTCCTCCATACTGTCTTTCATTTCATTTCTACAGTTTCTCCATTCCTACATATCTGTCTCCTCTTTTTTCATCTGCTTCCTCCTCTTTCTCTCCCTCACCTTCTCTGTCTCCTGTTCTATAGCCCTTCTTTAATTTAGCTCCCTCCCACTCCTACCCACTTTTCTTAACCCCCCTCTCTCTCTTTCTCCCTACCTCCATCCCTCCCTCTCTCTCCCTCTCTTTCTCCCTAGCTCTATCCCTCCCTCTCTCTCCCTCTCTCTCCCTCTCTTTCTCCATACCTCCCTCCCTCCTTCCATCCATCCATCCATCCCCCTCTCTCTATCTCTCCCTCCCCCTCCCTCCCTCCCTCCATCCATCCATCCATCCCCCTCACTTTCTCTCTTTCTCACTACCTCCATCCCCCTCACTCTCTCTCTCCTTCTCACCTCCTCCATCCCCCTCACTCTCTCTTTCTCACTACCTCCATCCCCCTCACTCTCTCTCTCTTTCTCACCTCCTCCATCCCCCTCACTCTCTCTTTCTCACCTCCTCCATCCCCCTCACTCTCTCTTTCTCACTACCTCCATCCCCCTCACTCTCTCTCTCCTTCTCACCTCCTCCATCCCCCTCACTCTCTCTTTCTCACCTCCTCCATCCCCCTCACTCTCTCTCTCTTTCTCACTACCTCCATCCCTCTCCTTGTGTATTTTAGGGTGTTTACTTGTCTCTCAGTCACTCTAGAGAACACATTGATCTCCTTTTGTGGTCTGAGGGGGCTGACCTATACACATCCTCCCCCTGTAGACTGGTGTGTGTGTGTGTGTGTGTGTGTGTGTGTGTGTGTGTGTGTGTGTGTGTGTGTGTGTGTGTGTGTGTGTGTGTGTGTGTGTGTGTGTGTGTGTGTGTGTGTGTGTGTGTGTGTGTGTGTGTGTGTGTGTGTGTGTGTGTGAACACAGAGAGAGAGGGAGAAAGAACACAGAGAGAGAGGGAGAAAGAACAGAGAGAGAGAGGGAGAAAGAACACACAGAGAAAGGGAGAAAGAACAGAGAGAGAGAAGGAGAAAGAACACAGAGAGAGGGAGAAAGAACAGAGAGAGGGAGAAAGAACACAGAGAGAGGGAGAAAGAACACAGAGAGAGAGGGAGAAAGAACAGAGAGAGAGAAGGAGAAAGAACACAGAGAGAGGGAGAAAGAACACAGAGAGAGGGAGAAAGAACACAGAGAGAGGGAGAAAGAACAGAGAGAGGGAGAAAGAACACAGAGAGAGGGAGAAAGAACACAGAGAGAGGGAGAAAGAACACAGAGAGAGGGAGAAAGAACAGAGAGAGGGAGAAAGAACAGAGAGAGGGAGAAAGAACAGAGAGAGGGAGAAAGAACACAGAGAGAGGGAGAAAGAACAGAGAGAGGGAGAAAGAACAGAGAGAGGGAGAAAGAACACAGAGAGAGAGAAGGAGAAAGAACACAGAGAGAGAGAAGGAGAAAGAACACAGAGAGAGAGAAGGAGAAAGAACAGAGAGAGGGAGAAAGAACAGAGAGAGGGAGAAAGAACACAGAGAGAGGGAGAAAGAACACAGAGAGAGGGAGAAAGAACACAGAGAGAGAGGGAGAAAGAACACAGAGAGAGGGAGAAAGAACACAGAGAGAGGGAGAAAGAACACAGCGAGGGAGAAAGAACACAGAGAGAGGGAGAAAGAACACAGAGAGAGGGAGAAAGAACACAGAGAGAGGGAGAAAGAACACAGAGAGAGGGAGAAAGAACAGAGAGAGGGAGAAAGAACACAGAGAGAGAAGGAGAAAGAACACAGAGAGAGGGAGAAAGAACACAGAGAGAGGGAGAAAGAACACAGAGAGAGGGAGAAAGAACACAGAGAGAGGGAGAAAGAACACAGAGAGAGAGGGAGAAAGAACACAGAGAGAGGGAGAAAGAACACAGAAAGAGAGACAAATATGAAGGAAGCAAGTGAAAGAGAGAAACAGACGGACATACACATAGACAGTCACATGCACCATAATTCATGCACCATAATAGTGACAGACAGAACTCACTAAATTGTGACAGAGCATCTCTTTAAATGAGCTGCTACCAGTGTTCGGATTCCATAGAGATTTAAATACAGATTTTCATATGTTTTATATTATATTGAAACTATCACTGGAAAAGTATGATTTTTTTATCAGTGCTATTTCCTGATAGTTGCTGGTTGGTTTGCATATGTGGGAGAGTCGGCATTCCATTGTGACATCACCATGCAGTAAATTGGTTAATAGACCAATAACAAAGTGAGTTCCAAACCTCTCGGCCAATAACAGCTAGATCTCAGTTTCCCCCTCCCTACTCAGACTTTTCCAGACAGTCTTAGCAAAAATCTTGCTTGATAAATAGTTTTTTGCTAAAAAGTCTATTACATTAAGGTACCCAGAAATAATATGATATTGAAATAAAAACAGCTAAATTTGGCCTTTAACATGCTACATGTGTCAGAACACAGGTGGTTTGTGGGTGGATACAGACTACAGGTTACCTACAGCGGGAGACTATTACAGAAACATGGAAAACAGAACAACATTTAGGAAAAAAAAATTAAATGTCCAATCTGGAATATTTGCATATATATAACATGTTGATTTCATGGTCAGTCAGGCCACAGCTGTGTTTATTCATTTTATATGTCAGGGCTACTTTTGGGCTGAAACACAAACCCCAGATTAGCTTCAATGAGGATGTTTTGTTGTGTTGTTTCCCAGGGAAGGATGCGCGTCTCTATGTGTTCAGACTGAGCATGCTCAAGAGAGGCTTGGAGGAGAGGCAGCTGGTTCGCACCAAGTGTGACAGTGGAGAGAACAAACTGGAAAAGACCAAAGGTTCTCACACACACACACACACACACACACACACACACACACACACACACACACACACACACACACACACACACACACACACACACACACACCCACACACACACACACACACACACACACACACACACACACACACACACACACACACACACACACACACACACACACACACACAGGCGTGTCATGCACCCATTCTTTTGGAGGGGCACAAAGTATGTGAGGATCGGGTGGGGGTGGTCCATCTGAGAATTGTTCAAACATCTGAAACAACTTGTTCCTGCAATCTAGAGGCATAATCATTATGCCTAATTCTACGTGAAAAGAAGAAAAACGATATCGAAGCATAATCTCTTTATCTGTTAAATTGTCATTTTAATTAATGATGCACATTGATTCTTTAAGAACATTTATGCCTTAGTACAACTGCCACACTGGTATCATAACCTAAGAATTCAAGCAATGTCTGTATTTTGTCAAGTCTAGCAACCTTGCCAGCACACATGTCAGCTAAGCTAGTTGGACAAACTGCTCTATATAGGAATATACAGGACCTTCAGACAGTATTCACTCTCCTTGACTTTTTCCACATTTGGTTTTTACAACCTTAATTTAAAATGGATTCAATTGTGATTTTGTGTCACTGCCCTACACACAATACCCCATAATGTAAAAGTGGAATTGTGTTTTTAGACATTTTTACAAATGAATTAAAACTGAAAATCTGCAATGCCTTGAGTCAATAAGTATTTTATCCTTTGTTATGACAAGCCTAAATAAGTTCAGGAGTAAAGATTTGTTAAACAAGTCATAATAAGTTGCATAGACTAACTCTGTGTGCACCTCTAGTGTCACTTGAAACCCTCGCTGTAGCAGCGGGGAGTAGCAGAGGGAGGGATAGCAGTGGGAGGGATAGCAGAGGGGAGTAGCAGAGGGAAGGATGGCAGAGGGAGGGATAGCAGAGGGAGGGATAGCAGAGGGAGGGATGGCAGAGGGAGGGATGGCAGAGGGAGGGATGGCAGAGGGAGGGATGGCAGAGGGAGGGATAGCAGAGGGAGGGATAGCAGAGGGGAGTAGCAGAGGGAAGGATGGCAGAGGGAGGGATAGCAGAGGGAGGGATAGCAGAGGGAGGGATAGCAGAGAGAGGGATAGCAGAGGGAGGGATGGCAGAGGGAGGGATGGCAGAGGGAGGGATGGCAGAGGGAGGGATAGCAGAGGGAGGGATAGCAGAGGGAGGGATAGCAGTGGGAGGGATGGCAGAGGGAGGGATGGCAGAGGGAGGGATGGCAGAGGGAGGGATGGCAGAGGGAGGGATAGCAGAGGGAGGGATGGCAGAGGGAGGGATGGCAGAGGGAGGGATGGCAGAGGGAGGGATGGCAGAGGGAGGGATGGCAGAGGGAGGGATAGCAGAGGGAGGGATAGCAGAGGGAGGGATAGCAGAGGGAGGGATGGCAGAGGGAGGGATGGCAGAGGGAGGGATGGCAGTGGGAGGGATGGCAGAGGGAAGGATGGCAGAGGGAGGGATAGCAGAGGGGAGTAGCAGAGGGAATTATAGCAGAGGGAGGGATAGCAGAGGGAGGGATAGCAGAGGGGGGATAGCAGAGGGAAGGATGGCAGAGGGAGGGATAGCAGAGGGAGGGATAGCAGAGGGAGGGATGGCAGAGGGAGGGATGGCAGAGGGAGGGATGGCAGAGGGAAGGATGTCAGAGGGAGGGATAGCAGAGGGGAGTAGCAGAGGGAAGGATGTCAGAGGGGAGTAGCAGAGGGATGGATGGCAGAGGGAAGGCTGGCAGAGGGAGGGATAGAATAGGAAAGGATGGCAGAGGGAGGGATAGCAGAGGGAAGGATGGCAGAGGGAGGGATAGCAGAGGGACGGATAGCAGAGGGAAGGATGGCAGAGCGAAGGATAGCAGAGGGAAGGATAGCAGAGGTAGGGATAGCAGAGGGAAGGATGGCAGAGGGAGGGATGGCAGAGGGAGGGATGGCAGAGGGAGGGATGGCAGAGGGAGGGATGGCAGAGGGAGGGATAGCAGAGGGAGGGATAGCAGAGGGAAGTTTAGCAGAGGGAAGGATGGCAGAGGGAGGGGTAGCAGAGGGAAGGATAGCAGAGGGAGGGATAGCAGAGGGAAGGATAGCACAGGGAGGGGTAGCAGAGGGAAGGATAGCAGAGAGAGGGATAGCAGAGGGAGGGATAGCAGAGGGAAGGATATCAGAGGGAGGGATAGCAGAGGGAGGGATAGAAGAGGGAAGGATAGCAGAGGGAGGGATAGCAGAGGGAAGGATGGCAGAGGGAGGGATGGCAGAGGGAGGGATAGCAGGGGGAAGGATAGCAGAGGGAGGGGTAGCAGAGGGAAGGATATCAGAGGGAGGGATAGCAGAGGGAAGGATAGCAGAGGGAGGGATAGAAGAGGGAAGGATGGCAGAGGGAGGGATAGCAGAAGGAAGGATGGCAGATGGAGAGATGGCAGAGGGAGCTTTGGCAGCGGGAAGGATGGGAGAGGGAAGGTAGGAGAGGGAGGGATGGCAGAGGGAGGGATGGCAGAGGGAGGGATAGCAGAGGGAGGGATAGCAGAGGGAAGGATGGCAGAGGGAAGGATAGCAGAGGGAGGGATAGCAGAGGGAGGGATGGCAGAGGGAGGGATGGCAGAGGGAGGGATGGCAGAGGGAGGGATAGCAGAGGGAAGGATAGCAGAGGGAGGGATAGCAGAGGGAAGGATAGCACAGGGAGGGGTAGCAGAGGGAAGGATAGCAGAGGGAGGGATAGCAGAGGGAGGGATAGCAGAGGGAGGGATAGCAGAGGGAAGGATAGCACAGGGAGGGGTAGCAGAGGGAAGGATAGCAGAGGGAGGGATAGCAGAGGGAAGGATAGCACAGGGAGGGGTAGCAGAGGGAGGGATAGCAGAGGGAGGGATAGCAGAGGGAAGGATAGCAGAGGGAGGGATAGCAGAGGGAAGGATGGCAGAGGGAGGGATGGCAGGGGGAGGGATAGCAGAGGGAAGGATAGCAGAGGGAAGGATAGCAGAGGGAAGGATAGCAGAGGGAGGGATAGCAGAGGGAGGGATAGCAGAGGGAGGGATAGCAGAGGAAAGGATAACAGAGGAAAGGATAACAGAGGGAAGGATAGCAGAGGGAGGGATGGCAGAAGGAAGGATAGCAGAGAGAGGGGTAGCAGAGGGAAGGATAGCAGAGGGAGGGATAGCAGAGGGAGGGATAGCAGAGGGAGGGATAGCAGAGGGAGGGATAGCAGAGGGAAGGATAGCAGAGGGAAGGATGGCAGAGGGAGGGATAGCAGAAGGAAGGATAGCAGAGAGAGGGGTAGCAGAGGGAGGGATAGCAGAGGGAGGGATAGCAGAGGGAGGGATAGCAGAGGGAAGGATAGCAGAGGGAAGGATAGCAGAGGGAAGGATAGCAGAGGGAGGGATAGCAGAGGGAGGGATAGAAGAGGGAAGGATGGCAGAGGGAGGGATAGCAGAAGGAAGGATGGCAGATGGAGAGATGGCAGAGGGAGCTTTGGCAGCGGGAAGGATGGGAGAGGGAAGGTAGGAGAGGGAGGGATGGCAGAGGGAGGGATGGCAGAGGGAGGGATGGCAGAGGGAAGGATGGCAGAGGGAGGGATAGCAGAGGGAGGGATAGTAGAGGGAAGGATGGCAGAGGGAGGGATAGCAGAGGGAAGGATGGCAGAGGGAGGGATAGCAGAGGGGAGTAGCAGAGGGAAGGATAGCAGAGGTAGGGATAGCAGAGGTAGGGATAGCAGAGGGGAGTAGCAGAGGGAAGGATGGCAGAGGGAGGGATAGCAGAGGGGAGTAGCAGAGGGAAGGATGGCAGAGGGAGGGATGGCAGAGGGAGGGATGGCAGAGGGAGGGATGGCAGAGGGAAGGGTAGCAGAGGGAAGGGTAGCAGAGGGAAGGGTAGCAGATGGAAGGGTAGCAGAGGGAAGGATAGCAGAGGGAAGGATAGCAGACGGGGGGGTAGCAGAGGGAAGGATGGCAGAGGGAGGGATGGCAGAGGGAGGGATGGCAGAGGGAAGGATGGCAGAGCGAAGGATAGCAGAGGGAGGGATAGCAGAGGGAGGGATGGCAGAGGGAGGGATGGCAGAGGGAGGGATAGCAGAGGGAGGGATGGCAGAGGGAAGGATAGCAGAGGGGAAGGATAGCAGAGGGAGGGATAGCAGAGGGAAGGATGGCAGAGGGAAGGATGGCAGAGGGAAGGATAGCAGAGGGGAAGGATAGCAGAGGGGAAGGATAGCAGAGGGAGGGATAGCAGAGGGAGGGATAGCAGAGGGAAGGATGGCAGAGGGAAGGATGGCAGAGGGAGGGATAGCAGAGGGGAAGGATGGCAGAGGGAGGGATAGCAGAGGGAGGGATAGCAGAGGGAGGGATAGCAGAGGGAGGGATGGCAGAGGGAGGGGTGGCAGAGGGAGGGATGGCAGAGGGAGGGATAGCAGAGGGAAGGATGGCAGAGGGAAGGATGGCAGAGGGAAGGATAGCAGAGGGAGGGATAGCAGAGGGAAGGATGGCAGAGGGAGGGATAGCAGAGGGAAGGATGGCAGGGGGAGGGATAGCAGAGGGAGGGATGGCAGAGGGAAGGATAGCAGAGGGGAAGGATAGCAGAGGGAAGGATGGCAGAGGGAGGTATAGCAGAGGGAAGGATGGCAGAGGGGGGATAGCAGAGGGAAGGATGGCAGAGTGAAGGATGGCAGATGGAAGGATGGCAGAGGGAGGGATGGCAGAGGGAAGGTAGGAGAGGGAGGGATGGCAGAGGGAGGGATGGCAGAGGGAAGGATAGCAGAGAGAGGGGTAGCAGAGGGAGGGATAGCAGAGGGAAGGATGGCAGAGGGAGGGATAGCAGAGGGAAGGATGGCAGAGTGAAGGATGGCAGAGGGAAGGTAGGAGAGGGAGGGAAGGTAGGAGAGGGAGGGATAGCAGAGGGAAGGATGGCAGAGGGAGGTATAGCAGAGGGAAGGATGGCAGAGGGGGGGATAGCAGAGGGAAGGATGGCAGAGTGAAGGATGGCAGATGGAAGGATGGCAGAGGGAGGGATGGCAGAGGGAAGGTAGGATAGGGAGGGATGGCAGAGGGAGGGATAGCAGAAGGAAGGATGGCAGAGGGAGGGATGGCAGAGGGAAGGATGGCAGAGGGAGCGATGGCAGAGAGAGGGATAGCAGAGGGAGGGATGGCAGAAGGAAGGATGGTAGAGGGAAGGATGGCAGAGAGAGGGATAGCAGAGGAGGGATGGCAGAGGGAGGGATAGCAGAAGGAAGGATGGCAGAGGAGGGATGGCAGAGGGAGGGATGGCAGAGGGAGGGATGGCAGAGGGAGGGATGGCAGAGGAGGGATGGCAGAGGGAGGGATGGCAGAGGGAGGGATGGCAGAGGGAGGGATGGCAGAGGGAGGGATGGCAGAGGGAGGGATGGCAGAGGGAGGGATGGCAGAGGGAGCGATGGCAGAGAGAGGGATAGCAGAGGGAGGGATGGCAGAAGGAAGGATGGTAGAGGGAGGGATGGCAGATGGAAGGATGGCAGAGGGAGGGATGGCAGAGGGAAGGTAGGATAGGGAGGGATGGCAGAGGGAGGGATAGCAGAAGGAAGGATGGCAGAGGGAGGGATGGCAGAGGGAAGGATGGCAGAGGGAGCGATGGCAGAGAGAGGGATAGCAGAGGGAGGGATGGCAGAAGGAAGGATGGTAGAGGGAGGGATGGCAGAGAGAGGGATAGCAGAGGGAGGGATGGCAGAGGGAAGGATGGCAGAGGGAGGGATGGCAGAGGGAGGGATGGCAGAGGGAGGGATGGCAGAGGGAAGGATGGCAGAGGGAGCGATGGCAGAGAGAGGGATAGCAGAGGGAGGGATAGCAGAGGGAGGGATGGCAGAAGGAAGGATGGTAGAGGGAAGGATGGCAGAGGGAGCGATGGCAGAGAGAGGGATAGCAGAGGGAGGGATGGCAGAGGGAGGGATGGCAGAGGGAGGGATGGCAGAGGGAGGGATTGCAGAGGGAGGGATGGCAGAGGGAGGGATAGCAGAGAGAGGGATAGCAGAGAGAGGGATGGCAGAGGGAGGGATGGCAGAGGGAGGGATAGCAGAGGGAGGGATGGCAGAGGGAGGGATGGCAGAGGGAGGGATGGCAGAGGGAAGGATGTCAGAGGGAGGGATAGCAGAGGGGAGTAGCAGAGGAAGGATGTCAGAGGGAGGGATAGCAGGGGAGTAGCAGAGGGATGGATGGCAGAGGGAAGGCTGGCAGAGGGAGGGATAGAAAAGGAAAGGATGGCAGAGGGAGGGATAGCAGAGGGAAGGATGGCAGAGGGAGGGATAGCAGAGGGACGGATAGTAGAGGGAAGGATGGCAGAGGGAAGGATAGCAGAGGTAGGGATAGCAGAGGGAAGGATGGCAGAGGGAGGGATGGCAGAGGGAGGGATGGCAGAGGGAGGGATGGCAGAGGGAGGGATAGCAGAGGGAGGGATAGCAGAGGGAAGTTTAGCAGAGGGAAGGATGGCAGAGGGAGGGGTAGCAGAGGGAAGGATAGCAGAGGGAAGGATAGCACAGGGAGGGGTAGCAGAGGGAAGGATAGCAGAGAGAGGGATAGCAGAGGGAGGGATAGCAGAGGGAAGGATAGCAGAGGGAGGGATAGAAGAGGGAAGGATAGCAGAGGGAGGGATAGCAGAGGGAAGGATGGCAGAGGGAGGGATGGCAGAGGGAGGGATAGCAGGGGAAGGATAGCAGAGGGAGGGGTAGCAGAGGGAAGGATATCAGAGGAGGATAGCAGAGGAAGGATAGCAGAGGGAGGGATAGAAGAGGGAAGGATGGCAGAGGGAGGGATAGCAGAAGGAAGGATGGCAGATGGAGAGATGGCAGAGGGAGCTTTGGCAGCGGGAAGGATGGGAGAGGGAAGGTAGGAGAGGGAGGGATGGCAGAGGGAGGGATGGCAGAGGGAAGGATGGCAGACGGAGGGATAGCAGAGGGAGGGATAGCAGAGGGAAGGATGGCAGAGCGAAGGATAGCAGAGGGAAGGATAGCAGAGGGAGGGATAGCAGAGGGAGGGATGGCAGAGGGAGGGATGGCAGAGGGAGGGATAGCAGAGGGAAGGATAGCAGAGGGAGGGATAGCAGAGGGAAGGATAGCACAGGGAGGGGTAGCAGAGGGAAGGATAGCAGAGGGAGGGATAGCAGAGGGAGGGATAGCAGAGGGAGGGATAGCAGAGGGAAGGATAGCACAGGGAGGGGTAGCAGAGGGAAGGATAGCAGAGGGAAGGATAGCAGAGGGAGGGATAGCACAGGGAGGGTAGCAGAGGGAGGGATAGCAGAGGGAGGGATAGCAGAGGGAAGGATAGCAGAGGGAGGGATAGCAGAGGGAAGGATGGCAGAGGGAGGGATGGCAGGGGGAGGGATGGCAGGGGGAAGGATAGCAGAGGAAGGATAGCAGAGGGAGGGATAGCAGAGGGAGGGATAGCAGAGGGAGGGATAGCAGAGGGAGGGATAGCAGAGGAAAGGATAGCAGAGGGAGGGATAGCAGAGGGAAGGATAGCAGAGGGAAGGATGGCAGAAGGAAGGATAGCAGAGGGAAGGATAGCAGAGGGAGGGATAGCAGAGGGAGGGATAGCAGAGGGAGGGATAGCAGAGGGAGGGATAGCAGAGGGAAGGATAGCAGAGGAAGGATGGCAGAGGGAGGGATAGCAGAAGGAAGGATAGCAGAGAGAGGGGTAGCAGAGGGAAGGATAGCAGAGGGAGGGATAGCAGAGGGAAGGATAGCAGAGGGAAGGATAGCAGAGGGAAGGATAGCAGAGGGAGGGATAGCAGAGGGAGGGATAGAAGAGGGAAGGATGGCAGAGGGAGGGATAGCAGAAGGAAGGATGGCAGATGGAGAGATGGCAGAGGGAGCTTTGGCAGCGGGAAGGATGGGAGAGGGAAGGTAGGAGAGGGAGGGATGGCAGAGGGAGGGATGGCAGAGGGAGGGGATGGCAGAGGGAGGGATGGCAGAGGGAGGGATAGCAGAGGGAGGGATAGTAGAGGGAAGGATAGCAGAGGGAAGGATAGCAGAGGGAGGGATAGCAGAGGGAGGGATAGCAGAGGGAAGGATGGCAGAGGGAGGGATAGCAGAGGGAACGATGGCAGAGGGAAGGATATCACATGGAGGGATAGCAGAGGGAGGGATAGCAGAGGGAGGGATAGCAGAGGGAACGATGGCAGAGGGAACGATGGCAGAGGGAACGATGGCAGAGGGAACGATGGCAGAGGGAAGGATAGCAGAGGGAAGGATGGCAGAGGGAAGGATGGCAGAGGGAAGGATGGCAGAGGGAAGGATAGCAGAGGGAAGGATAGCACAGGGAGGGGTAGCAGAGGGAAGGATAGCAGAGGGAGGGATAGCAGAGGGAAGGATAGCACAGGGAGGGGTAGCAGAGGGAAGGATAGCAGAGAGAGGGATAGCAGAGGGAAGGATATCAGAGGGAAGGATATCAGAGGGAGGGATAGCAGAGGGGAGTAGCAGAGGGAACGATGGCAGAGGGAGGGATGGCAGAGGAGGGATAGCAGAGGGAGGGGTAGCAGAGGAAGGATGGCAGAGGGAAGGATAGCAGAGGAAGGATAGCAGAGGGAGGGATAGCAGAGGGAAGGATATCAGAGGGAAGGATAGCAGAGGGAAGGATAGCAGAGGGAGGGATAGCAGAGGGAGGGATAGCAGAGGAAAGGATAGCAGAGGGAGGGATAACAGAGGGAAGGATAGCAGAGGGAGGGATAGCAGAGGGAGGGATAGCAGAGGGAGGGATAGCAGAGGGAAGGATAGCAGAGGGAGGGATAGCAGAGGGAGGGATAGCAGAGGGAAGGATAGCAGAGGGAGGGATAGCAGAGGGAAGGATAGCAGAGGGAGGGATAGCAGAGGGAGGGATAGCAGAGGGAGGGATAGCAGAGGGAAGGATAGCAGAGGGAGGGATAGCAGAGGGAGGGATATCAGAGGGAAGGATATCAGAGGGACGGATAGCAGAGGGACGGATAGCAGAGGGACGGATAGCAGAGGGAGTGATAACAGAGGGAGGGATAGCTGAGGGAGGGATAGCAGAGGGAGGGATAGCAGAGGGAAGGATAGCAAAGAGAGGGATAGCAGAGAGAGGGATAGCAGAGGGAAGGATAGCAGAGGGAGGGATGGCAGAGGGAAGGACAGCAGAGGGAGGGATAGCAGAGGCAGATAGCAGAGGCAGGGATAGCAGAGGGAGGGATAGAAGAGGGAGGGGTAGCAGAGGCAGATAGCAGAGGGAAGGATAGCAGCAGCACTCAAAGAGGAATGTGCTCAGAGTAATGTGCTCAGAGTAATAGTAATAATAGTAATCATTTGCTCAGAGTAATAGAAATAATAGTAAGAACAGTAATAATAATAGTAATAGTAATAGTAATAACAGTAATGGTAATAATAATAATAGTAATAATAGTAATAGTAGTAATAATTCCATTGCTCTATTGCATACTGTAGCTAACCACTCAAACATATTCTTCCCCTCTCTTTTTCTCTCTCACACACCTTTATCCTCTCTCCTTTTATCTTCTGCCTTTTCTCTTCCACTCTCTCCACCTCCCTCTTCCTCCCTCTCCACCTCCCTCTTCCTCCCTCTCCACCTCCCTCTTCCTCCCTCTCCACCTCCCTCTTCCTCTCTCTCCACTTCCCTCTTCCTCTCTCTCCACCTCCCTCTTCCTCCCTCTCCACCTCCCTCTTCCTCCCTCTCCACCTCCCTCTTACTCTCTCTCCACCTCCCTCTTCCTCTCTCTCCACCTCCCTCTTCCTCTCTCTCCACCTCCCTCTTCCTCTCTCTCTCCACCTCCCTCTTCTTCCCTCTCCACCTCCCTCTTCCCTCTCTCCTCCACCTCCCCTTCCACTCTCTCCACCTCCCTCTTCCTCTCTCTCCACCTACCCCTTCCTCTCTCTCCACCTCCCTCTTCCTCTCTCTCCACCTCCCCCTTCCCTCTCTCCACCTCCCTCTTCCTCCCTCTCCACCTCCCCCTTCCTCTCTCTCCACCTCCCTCTTCCTCTCTCTCCACCTCCCTCTTCCTCTCTCTCCACCTCCCTCTTCCTCTCTCCACCTCCCCTCTTCCTCTCTCTCCACCTCCCCTTCCACTCTCTCCACCTGCCTCTTCCTCTCTCTCCACCTCCCCCTTCCACTCTCTCCACCTCCCTCTTCCTCCCTCTCCACCTACCCCTTCCTCTCTCTCCAACTCCCCCTTCCTCTCTCTCCTCCTCCCCCTTCCACTCTCTCCACCTCCCCCTTCCTCTCTCTCCACCTCCCTCTTCCTCCCTCTCCATCTCCCCCTTCCTCTCTCTCCTCCTCCCCCTTCCTCTCTCTCCACCTCCCCTTCCTCTCTCTCCACCTCCCTCTTCCTCTCTCTCCACCTCCTCCTTCCTCTCTCTCCACCTCCCTCTTCCATCTCTCTCCACCTCCTTCCTCTCTCTCCACCTCCCCTTCCCTCTCTCCACCTCCTCCTTCCTCTCTCTCCACCTCCCCCTTCCTCTTTCCACCTCCCCCTTCCTCTCTCTCCACCTCCCCTTCCACTCTCTCCACTTCCCCCTTCCTCTCTCTCCACCTCCCTCTTCCTCTCTCTCCACCTCCCCTTCCACTCTCTCCACCTCCCCCTTCCTCTCTCTCCACCTCCCCTTCCACTCTCTCCACTTCCCCCTTCCTCTCTCTCCACCTCCCTCTTCCTCTCTCTCCACCTCCCCCTTCCTCTCTCTCCACCTCCCCCTTCCTCTCTCTCCACCTCCCCTTCCACTCTCTCCACCTCCCCCTTCCTCTCTCTCCACTTCCCCCTTCCTCTCTCTCCACCTCCCCCTTCCACTCTCTCCACCTCCCCTTCCCTCTCTCTCCACCTCCACCTCCCCTTCCACTCTCTCCACTTCCCCCTTCCTCTCTCTCCACCTCCCTCTTCCACTCTCTCCACCTCCCTCTTCCTCTCTCTCCACCTCCCCCTTCCTCTCTCTCCACCTCCCCTTCCACTCTCTCCACCTCCCCCTTCCTCTCTCTCCACCTCCCCCTTCCACTCTCTCCACTTCCCCCTTCCTCTCTGTCCCAGGGTGTCACCTATACTCCATCAACACCCACCATGGGTCAGAGTTGAGGATCGTGGTGGCCATCAGGAATAAGCTCCTCCTCATCACCAGGAAACAGCCCCGCCTCGACGGCCTCGGCCCCTTCGCTGCTGCAACCCACTCGCCCGTGGACCAGTTCCAGTACATACGGGTGAGAGAAACTGGACACACAAGTGTAGTTTAATCGCACACAGAAACACACACAACACTTACACATTCTTTGGGGGAATTATTGAATGAGTTCAACAAGTCAATAATCCGTATACCTTCCAAGTAAAATAAAATCTAATTTTATTTGTCACATGCGCCAAACATAACTGGTGTAAACTTTACCGTGAAATGCTTACTTACGAACCTTTCCCAACAAAAAGAAAATTGTAACACAAGAAGGATTTAAATAAAATACACAAGAATGGAGCAATATACAGGGAGTACCAGGTCAATGTGGAGCTATATACAGGGAGTAACCAGTACCATATCAATGTGGAGCTATATACAGGGAGTACCAGGTCAATGTGGAGCTATATACAGGGAGTACCAGGTCAATGTGGAGCTATATACAGGGAGTAACCAGTACCATATCAATGAGTAGCTATATACAGGGAGTAACCAGTACCAGATCAATGTGGAGCTATATACAGGGAGTACCAGTACCAGATCAATGTGGAGCTATATACAGGGAGTACCAGGTCAATGTGGAGCTATATACAAGGAGTAACCAGTACCAGATCAATGTGGAGCTATATACAGGGAGTAACCAGTACCATATCAATGTGGAGCTATATACAGGGAGGACCAGGTCAATGTGGAGCTATATACAAGGAGTAACCAGTACCAGGTCAATGTGGAGCTATATACAGGGAGTACCAGGTCAATGTGGAGCTATATACAGGGAGTACCAGGTCAATGTGGAGGTATATACAAGGAGTACCAGGTCAATGTGGAGCTATATACAAGGAGTACCATATCAATGTGGAGCTATATACAGGGAGTACCAGGTCAATGTGGAGCTATATACAGGGAGTACCAGGTCAATGTGGAGCTATATACAGGGAATAACCAGTACCATATCAATGTGGAGCTATATACAGGGAGTACCAGGTCAATGTGGAGCTATATACAGGGAATAACCAGTACCATATCAATGTGGAGCTATATACAGGGAGTACCAGGTCAATGTGGAGCTATATACAGGGAGTAACCAGTACCATATCAATGTGGAGCTATATACAGGAGTACCAGGTCAATGTGGAGCTATATACAGGGAGTAACCAGTACCATATCAATGTGGAGCTATATACAGGGAGTACCAGGTCAATGTGGAGCTATATACAGGGAGTAACCAGTACCATATCAATGTGGAGCTATATACAGGGAGTACCAGGTCAATGTGGAGCTATATACAGGAGTAACCAGTACCATATCAATGTGGAGCTATATACAGGGAGTACCGGGTCAATGTGGAGCTATATACAGGGAGTAACCAGTACCATATCAATGTGGAGCTATATACAGGGAGTACCAGGTCAATGTGGAGCTATATACAGGGAGTAACCAGTACCATATCAATGTGGAGCTATATACAGGGAGTACCAGGTCAATGTGGAGCTATATACAGGGAGTAACCAGTACCATATCAATGTGGAGCTATATACAGGGAGTACCAGGTCAATGTGGAGCTATATACAGGGAGTACCAGATCAATGTGGGGCTATATACAGGGAGTAACCAGTACCATATCAATGTGGAGCTATATACAGGGAGTAACCAGTACCATATCAATGTGGAGCTATATACAGGGAGTACCAGTACCAGGTCAATGTGAGGCTATATACAGGGAGTACCAGGTCAATGTGGAGCTATATACAGGAAATACCAGTACCAGATCAATGTGGAGCTATATACAGGGAGTACCAGTACCAGATCAATGTGGAGCTATATACAGGGAGTACCAGTACCAGATCAATGTGGAGCTATATACGGGGAGTAACCAGTACCAGATCAATGTGGAGCTATATACAGGGAGTACCAGATCAATGTGGGGCTATATACAGGGAGTAACCAGTACCATATCAATGTGGAGCTATATACAGGGAGTAACCAGTACCAGGTCAATGTGAGGCTATATACAGGGAGTACCAGGTCAATGTGGAGCTATATACAGGAAATACCAGTACCAGATCAATGTGGAGCTATATACAGGGAGTACCAGTACCAGGTCAATGTGAGGCTATATACAGGGAGTACCAGGTCAATGTGGAGCTATATACAGGAAATACCAGTACCAGATCAATGTGGAGCTATATACAGGGAGTACCAGTACCAGATCAATGTGGAGCTATATACAGGGAGTACCAGTACCAGATCAATGTGGAGCTATATACGGGGAGTAACCAGTACCAGATCAATGTGGAGCTATATACAGGGAGTACCAGATCAATGTGGGGCTATATACAGGGAGTAACCAGTACCATATCAATGTGGAGCTATATACAGGGAGTAACCAGTACCAGGTCAATGTGAGGCTATATACAGGGAGTACCAGGTCAATGTGGAGCTATATACAGGAAATACCAGTACCAGATCAATGTGGAGCTATATACAGGGAGTACCAGTACCAGATCAATGTGGAGCTATATACAGGGAGTACCAGTACCAGATCAATGTGGAGCTATATACGGGGAGTAACCAGTACCAGATCAATGTGGAGCTATATACAGGGAGTACCAGTACCAGATCAATGTGGAGCTATATACAGGGAGTACCAGATCAATGTGGAGCTATATACAGGGAGTACCAGGTCAATGTGGAGCTATATACAGGGAGTACCAGTACCAGATCAATGTGGAGCTATATACAGGGAGTACCAGTACCAGATCAATGTGGAGTTATATACAGGGAGTACCAGGTCAATATGGAGCTATATACAGGGAGTACCAGTACCAGATCAATGTGGAGCTATATACAGGGAGTACCAGTACCAGATCAATGTGGAGCTATATACAGGGAGTACCAGTACCAGATCAATGTGGAGCTATATACAGGGAGTACCAGTACCAGATCAATGTGGAGCTAAATACAAGGAGTACCAGATCAATGTGGAGCTATATACAGGGAGTACCAGGTCAATGTGGAGCTATATACAGGGAGTACCAGTACCAGATCAATGTGGAGCTATATACGGGGAGTACCAGTACCAGATCAATGTGGAGCTATATACAGGGAGTACCAGTACCAGATCAATGTGGAGCTATATACAGGGAGTACCAGTACCAGATCAATGTGGAGCTATATACAGGAGTACCAGGTCAATATGGAGCTATATACAGGGAGTACCAGTACCAGATCAATGTGGAGCTATATACAGGGAGTACCAGTACCAGATCAATGTGGAGCTATATACAGGAGTACCAGTACCAGATCAATGTGGAGCTATATACAGGGAGTACCAGTACCAGATCAATGTAGAACTATATACAGGGAGTACCAGTACCAGATCAATGTGGAGCTATATACAGTGGGTACCAGATCAATGTGGAGCTATATACAGGGAATACCAGTACCAGATCAATGTGGAGCTATAGACAGGGGGTTACCAGTACCAGATCAATGTGGAGCTATATATAGGGAGTACCAGTACCAGATCAATGTGAGGCTATATACAGGGAGTACCATGTCAATGTGGAGCTATATACAGGAAATACCAGTACCAGATCAATGTGGAGCTATATACAGGGAGTACCAGTACCAGATCAATGTGGAGCTATATACAGGGAGTACCAGTACCAGATCAATGTGGAGCTATATACAGGGAGTACCAGTACCAGATCAATGTGGAGCTATATACAGGGAGTACCAGTACCAGATCAATGTGGAGTTATATACAGGGAGTACCAGGTCAATATGGAGCTATATACAGGGAGTACCAGTACCAGATCAATGTGGAGCTATATACAGGGAGTACCAGTACCAGATCAATGTGGAGCTATATACAGGGAGTACCAGTACCAGATCAATGTGGAGCTATATACAGGGAGTACCAGTACCAGATCAATGTGGAGCTATATACAGGGAGTACCAGTACCAGATCAATGTGGAGCTATATACAGGGAGTACCAGTACCAGATCAATGTGGAGCTATATACAGGGAGTACCAGTACCAGATCAATGTGGAGCTAAATACAAGGAGTACCAGATCAATGTGGAGCTATATACAGGGAGTACCAGGTCAATGTGGAGCTATATACAGGGAGTACCAGTACCAGATCAATGTGGAGCTATATACGGGGAGTACCAGTACCAGATCAATGTGGAGCTATATACGGGGAGTACCAGTACCAGATCAATGTGGAGCTATATACAGGGAGTACCAGTACCAGATCAATGTGGAGCTATATACAGGGAGTACCAGTACCAGATCAATGTGGAGCTATATACAGGGAGTACCAGGTCAATATGGAGCTATATACAGGGAGTACCAGTACCAGATCAATGTGGAGCTATATACAGGGAGTACCAGTACCAGATCAATGTGGAGCTATATACAGGGAGTACCAGTACCAGATCAATGTGGAGCTATATACAGGGAGTACCAGTACCAGATCAATGTGGAACTATATACAGGGAGTACCAGTACCAGATCAATGTGGAGCTATATACAGTGGGTACCAGATCAATGTGGAGCTATATACAGGGAATACCAGTACCAGATCAATGTGGAGCTATAGACAGGGGGTTACCAGTACCAGATCAATGTGGAGCTATATATAGGGAGTACCAGTACCAGATCAATGTGAGGCTATATACAGGGAGTACCATGTCAATGTGGAGCTATATACAGGAAATACCAGTACCAGATCAATGTGGAGCTATATACAGGGAGTACCAGTACCAGATCAATGTGGAGCTATATACAGGGAGTACCAGTACCAGATCAATGTGGAGCTATATACAGGGAGTACCAGTACCAGATCAATGTGGAGCTATATACAGGGAGTACCAGTACCAGATCAATGTGGAGTTATATACAGGGAGTACCAGGTCAATATGGAGCTATATACAGGGAGTACCAGTACCAGATCAATGTGGAGCTATATACAGGGAGTACCAGTACCAGATCAATGTGGAGCTATATACAGGGAGTACCAGTACCAGATCAATGTGGAGCTATATACAGGGAGTACCAGTACCAGATCAATGTGGAACTATATACAGGGAGTACCAGATCAATGTGGAGCTATATACAGGGAGTACCAGGTCAATGTGGAGCTATATACAGGGAGTACCAGTACCAGATCAATGTGGAGCTATATACAGGGAGTACCAGTACCAGATCAATGTGGAGCTATATACAGGGAGTACCAGTACCAGATCAATGTGGAGCTATATACAGGGAGTACCAGTACCAGATCAATGTGAGGCTATATACAGGGAGTACCAGATCAATGTGGAGCTATATACAGGGAGTACCAGTACCAGATCAATGTGGAGCTATATACTGGGAGTACCAGTACCAAATCAATGTGGAGCTATATACAGGGAGTACCAGTACCAAATCAATGTGGAGCTATATACAGGGAGTACCAGTACCAGATCAATGTGTAGCTATATACAGGAGTACCAGTACCAGATCAATGTGGAGTTACTGTATAAACAGGGAGTACCAGATCAATGTGCAGACATATGAGCTATTTGAGGTAGATATGTACATGAAGGCAGGGTAACATGACTAGGTATCAGGATAGATAATAATAAGGTATTTGAGGTAGGTATGTACATGTAGGCAGCGTAAAGTGACTAGGCATCATAATAGATAATATTAAAAGTAAAATAAAGAATAGAGTAGCAGCAGAAAATGATGTGTAAAAGTGTGTGTGTGTAATGTGTATGTATGTGTGTTTGTGTTGTTATTCATGTGTGTGTTATGTGTGGGAGTGTCAATGTAGTGTGTGTGTGTGAGTGAGTGTGTATATGATGTGTATAGTCTAGTGAATGTGTATATGGTGTGTAAAGTCTAGTGAGTGTGTATATGGTGTGTAAAGTCTAGTGAGTGTGTATATGGTGTGTAAAGTCTAGTGAGTGTGTATATGGTGTGTAAAGTCTAGTGAATGTGTATATCGTGTGTAAAGTCTAGTGAATGTGTATATGGTGTGTAAAGTCTAGTGAGTGTGTATATGGTGTGTAAAGTCTAGTGAATGTGTATATGGTGTGTAAAGTCTAGTGAATGTGTATATGGTGTGTAAAGTCTAGTGAATGTGTATATGGTGTGTAAAAAAGTCTAGTGAGTGTGTATATGGTGTGTAAAGTCTACATGTGCATGTGTGGCTTGGGTGGCTGGAGTCTTTGGGTGGCTGGAGTCTTTGGGTGGCTGGAGTCAAAGGTCCTGGATGGCAGGGAGTTCGGCCCCAGTGATGTACTGGGCTGTCCGCACCACCCTCTGTAGAGCTTTGCGGTCAAGGGCGGTGCCTTTGCCATACCAAGCGGTGATGCAGCCAGTTAAGATGCTCTCGGCGGTGCAGTTGTAGAACTTCTTGAGCTATTCCATTGAGCATTAGAAGGTCAGCATTTCACCACAGCTAAGGGAGCTAGCGAATGAGGAGAGGCTCATACAGGCTCACACAGGCATGCATTCACACACACACACACACACACACACACACACACACACACACACACACACACACACACACACACACACACACACACACACACACACACACACACACACACACACACACACACACACACACACACACACACACACACACACACACGAGTGAGGCCCACCCACCTGACCTGACCTGACCCCCCCCCCTCCCCTAGGAGATCTGTCTGTGTGACCCTCCAGTAGTCATGGCCCTAGTGGACGGTCCTACAGGGAGAACGACAACATGATCTGTGTGGCCTACAAACACCAGTTTGACCTGATCAACGAGAGCACTGGGGACGCATACAGGCTGCACCACGTAGACGCCAACCGGGTGAGACCTCCTAACAAGATGATTTATGTTGTTATTTACATTATCTTCCACTTACCTGGTTGGTTGACTGAAGAGAGCTCAACAATGAAGGGGAAGAGTTACAGTTTAGAAGGGAACAGTTAAAGATGGGCCAATGAATGACAATTGAGTAGAATAAATTCAATACAGTGCTCTTCTCTGCCATGTGCACACAGGTCAACTTTGTGGCAGCCATCGATGTGTACGAGGATGGGGAGGCTGGTCTTTTGTTGTGTTACAATTGTGAGTCCATTTATCTGGGGTATTTCTACACTCTACACTCTTAGAAAATAAAGGTACGGTATTGTTAGTTGGGTTGTAAAAAAATATAAAAATACATATAATGTACCTTCAGAGGTACACATAATGACGTCACATGGTACTGTTCGGTAGCTTTTAGGGTACATGTGCGAATAAATAGTATAATTTTACATTTTTGTACCCCATATTTTACCCTAATACTTGTAGGCCGTATTAGGGTAAAACTACCCCTCAAAATAAGGCCTTATGAAGAGTTTAATTATAATGATAACATACACCTTGGAATTCACTTGGTGAAGGCCACAGGAATGAAAATGAATGAATTCAACAACCATGTATCTGTCACTAACACATACAGTCATGGTTGGTAACCTCAAGGGCAAGGCACACTGGGAAATGATATTGGAGACATGGCTTTAGTGGGGGTGTGGCATTCATTAGTTATTTTTGGCCACTCATGAGTAAAAGTGTTGTACCAGTTTAAGTGGTCTATCAGAAGTACATGTTTGTCACGTATAGAGAACATATTGCTTTGTCACTGTAGTGTTACGATATAAAGGCAAGGTACTGGAGGAAGGTACTCTCTGAGGTATGAACTGGGGAACAACTATGCACCTATAACTAAAAGTACAAAGGAGATTCCTTACAGTGAGATTCCACCCCAGGGACCAGCGGCTGTACTCCTTTAGGATCAAGTCTAAGCCTTTATTTCTGAGGGTGTAGTAACGTTTGAATATACATTATACATTGTCCTCAACACCCATATATACAAGGTTCCTATATATACAAGGTTCCTACATATACAAGGTTTCTATATATACAAGGTTCCTATATATACAAGGTTCCTACATATACAAGGTTCCTATATATACAAGGTTCCTATATATACAAGGTTCCTATATATACAAGGTTCCTATATATACAAGGTTCCTATATATACTGTTTCCATATTTAGACTTATGTTTCTAAACTCGTCTTTCTGTGCAGATACTTGTTCCTGTCATGACTTAACAATGACATGGTATAAATGCGTATCGAGTCACTAAGATATCCGTTCTGATACTGTATATCTCATATGTTCCCCAGATATCTGTTCCTATAAGAAGGTGTGTCCGTTCAATGGGTCCACCCCTATGATCCAGTCTAACGCCTCTGACTTACACTTCAGCTGGAACCAGATGCCCAACGCCATCGGTGAGTAGCACTGGTAACCATAGCAACCAGCAGCCCCACCCTACCCCTCCCCACACCCCGCTCCCTCCCTTGGTCAGCCCAGCCTCCGGCCCTGGCCTGAGCCCCGTCACCATGGTAACATGCAGCGGGTGGCCACCCAGGCTAGGTCGTCCAGAGTGTTTGTCTGTTGCAGTCTGTGTTTGTTTCTGATGATGAAAGCAGAGAATGGCTGGCTAAAGATACATCACACAAGCTACAGTTTCTCGTATGTTAGTATGTGTCTGTTTGTACTGTCATGCTGCTTTGACAAACCAATTTTACCCTTAGGATTCATTTATTAGACATTATCTATCCAAACCATCTATCCGAATCTATCAGCTCCATTCAGCCAGGCGTTCTTCAGAAGGTTGATGCTGTGCTTTGGAATCAGAATGACTTCATAGTCATGCACTCATTATTACTGTTGTTTCTCCGTTCTGCCTGTAAATGCACGTTTTCTGATGCTATGTCAGCACATGGGATGTTCATTCTTTATTCATTAACAGAAAGTTGTTGTTGTGTTAGTGTGTGCGTTTCCCTACATCTTGGCCTTTACCACTGACTCCATTGAGATCCGGCTGGTTGTCAACGGTAACCTGGTCTACACAGCTGTCGTGCCAGAGCTCCAGCTGACTGCCTCCAGGGTGAGTTTGATTGACAGGTGGAAGTGTCCAATCATGATGGTAATGCGCTTTTCCTACACAACACAAAAGAGAGAGAGAAAGTGTGTGTGTGTGTGCATGCGTTCACGAGCGTTCATGAGCGTGTATGTGTATGTCCGTTTGTAAGCATGTGTGTGTGTGTGTGTGTGTGTGTGTGTGTGTGTGTGTGTGTGTGTGTGTGTGTGTGTGTGTGTGTGTGTGTGTGTGTGTGTGTGTGTGTGTGTGTGTGTGTGTGTGTGTGTGTGTGTGTGTGTGTTCTCAGCAATCTTATTTCAATCAGTTTATTATCCCGGAGGGACCACACATACACACTATCAAACACACACCTCATACACAACAGAAGGGCACATACAGACTGTACCATTCAACAATATGAAACACAATCTCATCATGTTGTAGCAGGTGTTGGATTCTAGCTTGAAATAGACTGATACATGTTACCATACTAGAACTTATTGATGACTTTACATGTATAAGGAATGTGTATGTTGGGGTCAATGAAGGGTGGATAGGAACTGAAGGGTGGATAGGAACTGAAGGGTGGATAGGAACTCAAGGGTGGATAGGAACTGAAGGGTGGATAGGAACTGAAGGGTGGATAGGAACTCAAGGGTGGATAGGAACTGAAGGGTGGATAGGAACTGAAGGGTGGATAGGAACTGAAGGGGGGGATAGGAACTGAAGGGTGGATAGGAACTGAAGGGTGGATAGGAACTCAAGGGTGGATAGGAACTGAAGGGTGGATAGGAACTGAAGGGTGGATAGGAACTGAAGGGGGGGATAGGAACTGAAGGGTGGATAGGAACTGAAGGGTGGATAGGAACTCAAGGGTGGATAGGAACTGAAGGCTGGATAGGAACTGAAGGGTGGATAGGAACTCAAGGGTGGATAGGAACTCAAGGGTGGATAGGAACTGAAGGGTGGATAGGAACTGAAGGGTGGATAGGAACTGAAGGGTGGATAGGAACTGAAGGGGGGGATAGGAACTGAAGGGTGGATAGGAACTGAAGGGGGGGATAGGAACTGAAGGGTGGATAGGAACTGAAGGGGGGGATAGGAACTGAAGGGTGGATAGGAACTGAAGGGGGGGATAGGAACTGAAGGGGGGGATAGGAACTGAAGGGTGGATAGGAACTGAAGGGTGGATAGGAACTGAAGGGGGGATAGGAAAGTTACTGAATGAGACAGAAAGTTCATATTCTGTTGACATCTGTCTAAGGAGGGAGGTGAAGGGTAATAGTTTGTCTCTGATAAGGCAGGCCAGCTGAGGAACTAGGGAGCAGCGAGGAATTCAGTTCGAGGTCAAGTCAACAGATGAAGTGACCTCTGGGAGGGGGGCCAGAAGGGCCCACCCCAACGACCCTCCTACTACCGTCCTATCTCACACACATACACTTCCACACCCACCAACGTTCTAGCATCAGGCAGGGCCATGATTACAATCCTGTCTAGCAACAGGGATGTCTAGACGTGTAAGGAGTTGACCCAGTCTAGTAGGAAGTTATAAATATATGTGATTGTGTCATCATGCTTTGTCTTTGCAGCTGTTGGACCCAGTGGGTGAATACATTTGGTTTGAGCTTTTCCTAGTTGTCTGTTTGAATTTTTACTCTGTTTGTTCAGAACCTAAGACAGGTGATGGCATTATTTCACTAACCAACACCTCTCTCTCTCTCTCTCTCTCTCTCTCTCTCTCTCTCTCTCTCATATCTCTTCATCTTTCCCCACTTTCTCTTTCACAATCTCTCTCTACCTGTATGAATCTTTCTCCTTCTCCACTTTTTCTCCTCCTCTCCGTTTCTTTAAATCCCCTCATCCCCCCTCATCCCCTCCATCAGTCAGACATCTACTTTGTGTCGTCCGCTCCGGTCAACTCTGCCTCCAACTGCAGCTCCCGGGACACCAGTTCCCAGAGTTCCCCACAGACGCCCACCGGCTACGAGATGCCCGTGTTCCCATTGCCTCTCGGAGACGGTAAGCCTCACCAAGCAACCAATCACGTTATAGGATTACAACACAATTGGAAACGCACACTTCATCTGTGTCATTTTGGGGGACTGCAGTAGTTAGTGTGTGTGACACAGATCATATGTATGCACACGTACTCCAGAGTGCTTGTGTGTTACTCTGGATAGAGAGTTGGGTGTTGGACCTGAACTGGGCTTTAGAGGGTGAAGGGTGTAGTATATAGCCTGGGACCTGAACTGGGCTTTAGAGGGGGTAGAGTGTAGTATATATCATGGGACCTGAACTGGGCTTTAGAGGGTGAAGGGTGTAGTATATAGCCTGGGACCTGAACTGGGCTTTAGAGGGGGTAGAGTGTAGTATATATCATGGGACCTGAACTGGGCTTTAGAGGGGGTAGAGTGTAGTATATAGCCTGGGACCTGAACTGGGCTTTAGAGGGGGTAGAGTGTAGTATATATCATGGGACCTGAACTGGGCTTTAGAGGGGGTAGAGTGTAGTATATATCATGGGACCTGAACTGGGCTTTAGAGGGGGTAGAGTGTAGTATATATCATGGGACCTGAACTGGGCTTTAGAGGGGGTAGAGTGTAGTACAGTATAGAGGGCACCTTGAGGGGTTAAAGGGGAACTCCACTCAAAAACAATATATATATATTTTGTTTCATTAGTCCATTGTTGATACAGTTCCAAAATGTTGTGCATGTCAGCAATAAAGTTTTCAAGATCTTGGACATTCTAGAAGCAATGTGTCACCTGCCACATCATTATGATGATGCAATATACCACAAGATAGTTTTTGAGTTCCCCTTTAAGATTCTGCCATCTTTTACCTGGTTCTTCTTCTCTTTTCTATTGGTCAACTCTAGTCTTGGAACACTACTATAACCATTAACATCTCTGTAGCGTTGATCTTTCCAGCTCTGGGGGTGGTGGTGTTAATACTACTGAATGTGTGTGTTCTGTCATACCGGAGTGTGTGTGTGTATTACATAATCTTGTTCTGGTCCCTGGTTCAGATTCTATACGGATCCCCTATGGTACCAAGCTATCCCTGTACATGTCTAAGGATGCCGAAGGTACTTCAACGAGTCTCCCACTTCTTCTCCGGTGTGTCCCAAATGGCATTGTTTTCCTTATATAGTGCACTACTTCTGACCCGAGCCTCGCCCCCTGTTCAGAAGCAGTGCACCATATAGGGAATCAGGTGCCATTTGGGACATAGCCCTCCCTCTTCATCTAGCTGCACATGCTGCTACTAACATGCACGGAAATATGAAGCGGCATGTTTGACTGAGTGTCAGTTGAATGTTAAGTGAACGTTCTGTCTTCCCCATCACACCTTCTCTCTGTCAGAGTGACTGGAAAATGGAGGGGGTGAAATGTGATGTAGAAATGGATGATAGAGAGGTAGAGAGATGTGGATTCAGAAAGGTATGCATGTGACAGAGATGGGAGAATGTTTGAGAGAGAGAGAGAGAGAAGAGGGGGAATGAAAGAGAGAGCGAGACAGAGGGGAGGAGAAGACACGTCTACCGCAGCATGATTTACAGATTGCACTGTCACCATGGAAACTTTTGTCAAAACCCCCTCTCCCATTCAGAGTGGTGGTCTAAATAGAGGTGCCACAATCTAGGGGGAAGGAGGGAGAGATTGGGGGGCTGACAAAAATCCCATCCTCTAACCGACTGCCTGTGCCTGCCGTTTCTGCTCTATGGGGAGAGCTGCTTTTCCACTGGTAGACAATTGGCTCAGTTTCAGATCAGATTTGTTGACATCAGTAACATGTGAATACAACATGCTGAGACTGATGTGTGGATTGGACAGTCAAACTACCTCTAGTAGTATTCCACCAATCCTGAACCATGTTTAGTCATGGAATCACATCTTATTCTGATTTGAGGATTGGACAGTTATAAAACATAACAAATAAAATATTCAAAAACTCTTATGGAACCTTTATTGTGTTAGATTGTAGGCCATTTTCCCTGGAGCAGAAACGCATGTGGAATATATAGATCCCCGCGATGATATATCCCAGATGGCTGCATGCTTTTGTTGTTGGTATATTTCATATCTATTTGGTTTATTATGAACATTTCTGTCTGTCTGGTATTGTTACGGGAGAGAGGGGTCGGTAACTGTGAGTCAGTGAACCTGTCATAACAATAGGAGTGACCTCTTTTCTCCCAGAATGCTGTTTGCATCACCTTTGACCCCGTGACATTTCAGAACTGCGGTCTGTTTGGCGCAGTGCAGCCTTCCATCACATCAGACAGTCACATAGCTGCGTGTGCGTTACTATTGCCATCCTGTCTTGATCTCGTGAAACGCTGCATTAGAATATGAGCATTCACTGCCACCTAGTGGTTAGATTTAACCATTGCAAGCCAATACACCTACATCATGTTCATTAGGGCAAAACGTATCAAAATGTTTTGCAACGTTCTTTTGGCATGT
This sequence comes from Oncorhynchus gorbuscha, assembly GCF_021184085.1. Taxonomy (NCBI): domain Eukaryota; kingdom Metazoa; phylum Chordata; class Actinopteri; order Salmoniformes; family Salmonidae; genus Oncorhynchus; species Oncorhynchus gorbuscha. The sequence continues at coordinate 59,061 of NW_025746890.1, forward strand.
TGGGTGCCTAAAGTGCCCACCCCTGCTATAGCTACCACTGGAATACAACAGACTGTAGAGACTGGAATACAGCAGACTACAGAGACTGGAATACAGCAGCCTATAGAGACTGGAATAAAGCAGACTACAGAGACTGGAATACAGCAGACTACAGAGACTGGAATACAGCAGACTGTAGAGACTGGAATACATCAGACTGTAGAGACTGGAATACAGCAGACTATAGAGACTGGAATACAGCAGACTATAGATACTGGAATACAGCAGACTACATAGACTGGAATACAGCAGACTACAGAGACTGGAATACAGCAGACAACAGAGACTGGAATACAGCAGACAACAGAGACTGGAATACAGCACACTGTAGAGACTGGAATACAGCAGACTACAGAGACTGGAATACAGCAGACAACAGAGACTGGAATACAGCAGACTACAGAGACTGGAATACAGCAGACTACAGAGACTGGAATACAGCAGACTATAGAGACTGGAATACAGCAGACAACAGAGACTGGAATACAGCAGACTACAGAGACTGGAATACAGCAGACTATAGAGACTGGAATACAGCAGACTATAGAGACTGGAATACAGCAGACTGTAGAGACTGGAATACAGCAGACTATAGAGACTGGAATACAGCAGACTGTAGAGACTGGAATACAGCAGACTACAGAGACTGGAATACAGCAGACTACAGAGACTGGAATACAGCGGACTACAGAGACTGGAATACAGCAGACTATAGAGACTGGAATACAGCAGACTATAGAGACTGGAATACAGCAGACTATAGAGACTGGAATACAGCAGACTACAGAGACTGGAATACAGCAGACTACAGGTACTGGAATACAGCAGACTACAGAGACTGGAATACAGCAGACTACAGAGACTGGAATACAGCAGACTACAGAGACTGGAATACAGCAGACTACAGAGACTGGAATACAGCAGACTACAGAGACTGGAATACAGCAGACTATAGAGACTGGAATACAGCAGACTATAGAGACTGGAATACAGCAGACTACAGAGACTGGAATACAGCAGACTACAGAGACTGGAATACAGCAGACAACAGAGACTGGAATACAGCAGACTGTAGAGACTGGAATACAGCAGACTGTAGAGACTGGAATACAGCAGACAACAGAGACTGGAATACAGCAGACTGTAGAGACTGGAATACAGCAGACTATAGAGACTGGAATACAGCATACTATAGAGACTGGAATACAGCAGACTATAGAGACTGGAATACAGCAGACTATAGAGACTGGAATACAGCAGACTACAGAGACTGGAATACAGCAGACTACAGAGACTGGAAGACAGCAGACTACAGAGACTGGAATACAGCATACTATAGAGATTGGAATACAGCAGACCACAGAGACTGGAATACAGCAGACTACAGAGACTGGAATACAGCATACTATAGAGACTGGAATACAGCAGACTATAGAGACTGGAATACAGCAGACTATAGAGACTGGAATACAGCAGACTACAGAGACTGGAATACAGCAGACTACAGAGACTGGAATACAGCAGACTATAGAGACTGGAATACATCAGACTATAGAGACTAGAATACAGCAGACTACAGAGACTGGAGTACAGCAGACTATAGAGACTGGAATACAGCAGACTATAGAGACTGGAATACAGCAGACTACAGAGACTGGAATACAGCATACTATAGAGACTGGAATACAGCAGACTACAGAGACTGGAGTACAGCAGACTATAGAGACTGGAATACAGCAGACTATAGAGACTGGAATACAGCAGACTACAGAGACTGGAGTACAGCAGACTATAGAGACTGGAATACAGCAGACTACAGAGACTGGAATACAGCAGACTACAGAGACTGGAGTAGAGCAGACTATAGAGACTGGAATACAGCAGACTATAGAGACTGGAATACAGCAGAAAACAGAGACTGGAATACAGCAGACTATAGAGACTGGAATACAGCAGACTACAGAGACTGGAATACAGCAGACTATAGAGACTGGAATACATCAGACTATAGAGACTAGAATACAGCAGACTACAGAGACTGGAATACAGCAGACTATAGAGACTGGAATACAGCAGAAAACAGAGACTGGAGTACAGCAGACTATAGAGACTGGAATACAGCAGAAAACAGAGACTGGAGTACAGCAGACTATAGAGACTGGAATACAGCAGAAAACAGAGACTGGAGTACAGCAGACTATAGAGACTAGAATACAGCAGACTATAGAGACTAGAATACAGCAGAAAACAGAGACTGGAATACAGCAGACTATAGAGACTAGAATACAGCAGACTATAGAGACTGGAATACAGCAGAAAACAGAGACTGGAGTACAGCAGACTATAGAGACTGGAATACAGCAGAAAACAGAGACTGGAGTACAGCAGACTATAGAGACTAGAATACAGCAGACTATAGAGACTAGAATACAGCAGACTATAGAGACTAGAATACAGCAGACTATAGAGACTGGAATACAGCAGAAAACAGAGACTGGAGTACAGCAGACTATAGAGACTGGAATACAGCAGAAAACAGAGACTGGAGTACAGCAGACTATAGAGACTAGAATACAGCAGACTATAGAGACTAGAATACAGCAGAAAACAGAGACTGGAATACAGCAGACTATAGAGACTAGAATACAGCAGACTATAGAGACTAGAATACAGCAGACTATAGAGACTGGAATACAGCAGAAAACAGAGACTGGAATACAGCAGACTATAGAGACTAGAATACAGCAGACTATAGAGACTGGAATACAGCAGACTGTAGAGACTGGAATACAGCAGACTACAGAGACTAGAATACAGCAGACTATAGAGACTAGAATACAGCAGACTGTAGAGACTAGAATACAGCAGACTATAGAGACTGGAATACAGCATACTATAGAGACTGGAATACAGCAGACTATAGAGACTGGAATACAGCAGACTATAGAGACTGGAATACAGCAGACTACAGAGACTGGAATACAGCAGACTACAGAGACTGGAAGACAGCAGACTACAGAGACTGGAATACAGCAGACTATAGAGATTGGAATACAGCAGACCACAGAGACTGGAATACAGCAGACTACAGAGACTGGAATACAGCAGACTACAGAGACTGGAATACAGCATACTATAGAGACTGGAATACAGCAGACTATAGAGACTGGAATACAGCAGACTACAGAGACTGGAATACAGCAGACTACAGAGACTGGAATACAGCAGACTATAGAGACTGGAATACATCAGACTATAGAGACTAGAATACAGCAGACTACAGAGACTGGAGTACAGCAGACTATAGAGACTGGAATACAGCAGACTATAGAGACTGGAATACAGCAGACTACAGAGACTGGAATACAGCATACTATAGAGACTGGAATACAGCAGACTAC
>NW_025746890.1:67500-82157 GCF_021184085.1 Oncorhynchus gorbuscha
CAGTCCTCAGCAGTGCAATCCCTGTACCTTTTGCACAATATTAGTCTGTCCTGACGTTTTTCTTGGAGAGAAGTGGCTTCTTTGCTGCCCTCCTTGACACCAGGCCATCCTCCAAAAGTCTTTGCCTCACTGTGCGTGCAGATGCACTCACACCTGCCTGCTGCCATTCCTGAGCAAGCTCTGTACTGGTGGTGTCCCGATCCCGCACCTGAAGCCTTCTTCACAACAATTGAACCGCTCTCCTTGAAGTTCTTGATGATCCGATAAATGGTTGATTTGCGTGCAATCTTACTGGCAGCAATATCCTTGCCTGTGAAGCCCTTTTTGTGCTAAGCGATGATGACGGCCCTGTGTTTCCTTGCAGGGAATCATGGTTGACAGAACAATGATTCCAAGCACCACCCTCCTTTTGAAGCTTCCAGTCTGTTATTCGAACTCAATCAGCATGACAGAGTGATCTCCAGCCTTGTCCTCGTGAACACTCACACCTGTGTTAACGAGAGAATCACTGACATGATGCCATCTGGTCCTTTTGTGGCAGGGTTGAAATGCAGTGGAAATTTTGTTTTGGGATTCAGTTCATTTGCATGGCAAAGAGGGACTTTGCAATTAATTGCAATTCATCTGATCACTCTTCATAACATTCTGGAGTATATGCAAATTGCCATCATACAAACTGAGGCAGCAGATGTTGTAAAATTAATATTTTGTGCCCAGTCTCGGCACAGCGTTCAGTCCGGCGCCCTGGTCGGATCCAGGGTCTGGGGGGGCTACGACCCGCACCGGAGCCACCACCAACATTAGTCACCCCCCCCCCTAACCCCTCCTTTTGGTTTCAATCCGGTACGTCCTGTTCCTCGCACTCTCCCTGAAGTGCATGGTACCAGTCCGGTGCTACCTGTGCCGGCTCCACGCACCAGGCCTTCAGTGCGCCTCCCCAGTCCGGTACGTCCTGTGCCAGCTCCCCGCACTCGCCCTTGAAGTGTGTGTCACCAGTCCGGTGGCACCTGTGCCTGTTCCACGCACCAGGCCTCCAGTACGCCTCCCCAGCCCAGTACATCCGGTGCCAGCTCCCCGCACCCGCCCTGAAGTGTGTGTCACCAGTCCGGTGCTACCTGTGCCGGCTCCACGCACCAGGCCTCCAGTGCGCCTCCCCAGTCCCACTCCAAAGCCGGTGCCTTGGGCAGGAGCCTTCCTCTGCGCCGATGCCCAGTCCAGGCACGCTCCAAGGCCGGAGCTTTCCTCTGCGCCGATGCCCAGTCCAGGCACGGCGTCCAACCCAGCTCCAGGGCCGGAGCCCTCCTCTGCGCCAGTGCCCAGTCCAGGCACAGCGTTCAGCCCAGCGCTATGGTCTGGGGAGGCTACGATCCGCACCGGAGCCACCACCAACACTAGTCACCCCCCTAACTCCCCCTTTTGGTTTCAGTCCGGTACGTCCTTTGCCGGTTCCTCGTACTCTCCCTGAAGTGCATGTCACCAGTCCGGTGCCACCTGTGCCGGCTCCACGCACCAGGCTTCCAGTGCATCTCCCCAGTCCGGTAGTCCTGTACCAGCTCCAGGGAGGAAACTTCTCATGTAAACATGCATGAAATCAAGGCATTTACGGTTACAGAAGTCAACAAATGAGAGCTCCTAGGTACACACAGGGCCTGGGTTGGGGACAGAGAATGGGCGTGGTAGAATAGATTCAGGGCATAATGTACTATGGAGGTAAACCTAGGCATTTGAGTAAGAGAGGTTGCATCTCTGGAGATACTAGTTATGCTAGGTGAGGTCACCCCATGTGTGGGAGGTGGGACAAAAGAGGTATCTGAGCATGTTGAGTAGGGCTAGTGGCTCCGCAGTAAAATAAAACAATGATAACTACCCTAAACAACAGTATACAAGGCATATTGACATTAGAGAGAGACATAAAGTGGGGCATAAAGCAATCGCAAGTGTTGATTGGAACAGCTAGCTAAGACAACGGGTAAGACAACAACAGTTAATCAGCTAAGACAACAACAACAGGTAAAATGGCGATGAATGGGCAGAGAGGGTCAGTTAACTACACACAGGGCCTGAATTTGAGGCTAGGGCCGACAGATAAACAAAACAAACTAAATGGAGTACCGTGATTGATGAACAGTCCAGCAGGCATGAGCTATGTAGCCAGGTGATCATAGGGTCCAGTGAACAGCTATAGATGAAACAGGGAAGTCGTTACCACGCTAGCAAGTGGGAGACACGGCGTTCATAAGTTAGCAGGCCGGGGCTAGCAGAAGCATCTTCATTGACTGGTTGAGGGCACATCAGATGGAATTATGTCATCAGACCAATCGTGGATCTGCGGGGCTCCATGTCGACAAAGGGTCTAGGCCAATTGGCAAAAGAGGTAATGTAGCTGGAGTAATATAGTTTGCTAGCCAGGAGATGCGCCTGGCTCAAGGCTAACTGGTGCTAGCAGCTAACTAGTTGCTATGATCCGATGCAAAGGTCCAGAGCATACGGCAGGAATCCGGCAATGTAGTGGCTTCTAGTAGTGTTAATGAAGAGTTCAGGAGGCATCAGTTGTGTAGCCGAGTGATCATAGCCACTGAGCAGGCCGGGAGATGGGTCTGGTTCAAAGGCTAGCTTTGGGGCTGGGCTTCTCAGTAGCAGCTAGATTTTTTTTCATTTAATTTTAACCTTTATTTTACTAGGCAAGTCAGTTAAGAACAAATTCTTATTTACAATGACGGCCTAGGAACAGTGGGTTGACTGCCTGTGCAGGGGCAGAAAGACAGATTTGTAACTTGTCAGCTCGGGGGTTTGAACTTGCAACCTTTCGGTTACTAGTCCAACGCTCTAACCAATAGGCTACCCTGCCTCTAGCCAATAGCTGCGAGGATCTGGAATAATGGTCCAGTAATGGAGTCATCTGGAGTAATGGTGAAGAAAAGCAGTACTGATATGCTCAGGGTTGATATCGCGCTGTGCAGACTGGCGTTGTGCAGACTGGCGGGTATTATCCAGGGTAAAAGCGGCTGGTGTCTGAGCTAGAGGTAAATGCCGCTAGCAGTGTCTAGCAATGGCTAGCAATGACTAAATAGCTAGTAGCTAATTAGCTGGTTAGCATCTGATGGCTAGGTTCTGATGGAGGTCTAAAAATAGCGGATCCATATCACATTAGGTGAGACGGGTTGTCGGAAGGTATATTTAATTTAAAAATGGAAAAAGAGATTGAAATATATACAAAAAAGACGAAAAAAATACCAATTACATGGGACAACGACAAACACGTCTGCACTGCTACGCCATCTTGGATATGCCAAGTTTGATGTATTATTTTTTATATTTTCCGCCATTTTCTTCAAATCTGGAAACGTTGTGAAGTCACGCCCATTTCCTGAAGAATTGCATTATGGGCCCTAAAGTACAGAAATGGTGTCCTCTGAGTGTATACTTCATATTTTGGTGAATTTAGTATGACAACCGGGAACTTTTGGCATGCTAACTATATCCATATTATTACCAATAAGCATACTATATACTCAATTCACATCACAAATAGTATGGTTAGTGTGGTTGGTATGAGTATTACAGTTTTTCCCAATTGCTAAAACTAGGCTGGTTTTATCAAAATACTTAACACAATTCACAAAACCACACACCCAAACTGCAAAATACCTCATATATCCTGCAAAATGAAGCACTGCAATCAAAACTACAGAATGCATTATCAAAATCAAACATACAAACACAAAACGGCACACACTTAATTCATATTACCAGATTTTTGTCTAACCAACTACACACTGTTGGCACTCATCTTTAGTATGCTTAGTTCAAATTGTAGAAAATTCTTCAGATGCACAGAAATATTTGCAGATACACACACATGCTGTTGAAACATTGTATTTTTCACCAAACAAGTCAGTGCAACATATGCACAGCAGATATATTTACATTGGACTGAACCAAAATATGCTCACAAAAAAACTGTAAACTGAAAAAGAAAATTGCAGAAAGAAATGTGCAGTAAAAATACTGTATATAGAAAAAAAGAGACAAGAAAAATAATTAGGCAGCATCTTGCCGCACAGCTGGGTCTGGCCACAACGCCTCTGTTATGCAGGTGAATGAGGACCCAAAAGCGACTTGGCGAAAACAGAGTCTTTAATCCAGTAAAGTAAATCTACAATCATAAGGCATAATTCCACTCGTAATGACGAGAACAGACTGGAGACTCGATCAAGAACTGCAGGTTGCCTCGGGAAGGCACTTGAACGTAGCAGACTCAGACACCTGCTCACCACGCAGCATCTGAGGGAAACACGACACGACAGGGCGATACACAGACACAGCACGGTGAACAATAGACAAGGATCCGACAGGGCAGAAACGGAAAACAAGGGGAGAAATAGGGACTCTAATCAGGGAAAAGATAGGGAACAGGTGTGGGAAGACTAAATGATTGATTAGGGGAATAGGAACAGCTGGGAGCAGGAACGGAACGATAGAGAGAAGAGAGAGAGGAAGGGAGAGAGAAAAAGGGGAACGAACCTAAAAAGACCAGCAGGGGAAAATGAACAGAGGGAAAAGCAAAATGACAAGACAATCTAAGACAAAACATGACAGTACCCCCCACTCACCGGCGCCTCCTGGCGCACTCGAGGAGGAATCCTGGCGGCAACGGAGGAAATCATCAATAAGTGAACGGTCCAGCACGTCCCGAGACGGAACCCAACTCCTCTCCTCAGGACCGTAACCCTCCCAATCCACTAAGTATTGGTGACCCCGTCCCCGAGAACGCATGTCCATGATCCTACGTACCTTGTAAATAGGTGCGCTCTCGACAAGGACGGGAGGGGGAAGGGAAGACGAACGGGGTGCGAAGAAAGGGCTTGACACAGGAGACATGGAAGACAGGATGGACGCGACGAAGATGTCGCGGAAGAAGCAGTCGCACAGCGACAGGATTGACGACCTGGGAGACACGGAACGGACCAATGAACCGCGGAGTCAACTTACGAGAAGCTGTCGTAAGAGGAAGGTTGCGAGTGGAAAGCCACACTCTCTGGCCGCAACAATACCTCGGACTCTTAATCCTACGTTTATTGGCGGCTCTCACAGTCTGTGCCCTGTAACGGCAAAGTGCAGACCTCACCCTCCTCCAGGTGCGCTCACAACGTTGGACAAACGCTTGAGCGGAGGAACGCTGGACTCGGCAAGCTGGGATGAGAACAGAGGAGGCTGGTAACCCAGACTACTCTGAAACGGAGATAACCCGGTAGCAGACGAAGGAAGCGAGTTGTGAGCGTATTCTGCCCAGGGGAGCTGTTCTGCCCAAGACGCAGGGTTTCTGAAAGAAAGGCTGCATAGTATGCGACCAATCGTCTGATTGGCCCTCTCTGCTTGACCGTTAGACTGGGGATGAAACCCGGAAGAGAGACTGACGGACGCACCAATCAAACGACAGAACTCCCTCCAAAACTGTGACGTGAATTGCGGGCCTCTGTCTGAAACGGCGTCTAACGGGAGGCCATGAATTCTGAACACATTCTCGATGATGATTTGTGCCGTCTCCTTAGCGGAAGGAAGTTTAGCGAGGGGAATGAAATGTGCCGCCTTAGAGAACCTATCGACAACCGTAAGAATCACAGTCTTCCCCGCAGACAAAGGCAGACCGGTAATGAAGTCTAGGGCGATGTGAGACCATGGTCGAGAAGGAATGGGAGCGGTCTGAGACGACCGGCAGGAGGAGAGTTACCCGACTTAGTCTGCGCGCAGTCCGAACAAGCAGCCACGAAACGGCGCGTGTCACGCTCCTGAGTCGGCCACCAAAAGCGCTGGCGAATAGACGCAAGAGTGCCTCGAACACCGGGATGACCAGCTAACTTGGCAGAGTGAGCCCACTGAAGAACAGCCAGACGAGTGGAAACAGGAACGAAAAGGAGGTTACTAGGACAAGCGCGCGGCGACGCAGTGTGCGTGAGTGCTTGCTTAACCTGTCTTTCAATTCCCCAGACTGTCAACCCGACAACACGCCCATAAGGAAGAATCCCCTCGGGATCAGTAGAAGCCACAGAAGAACTAAACAGACGGGATAAGGCATCAGGCTTGGTGTTTTTGCTACCCGGACGGTAAGAAATCACAAACTCGAAACGAGCGAAAAACAACGCCCAACGAGCTTGACGGGCATTAAGTCGTTTGGCAGAACGGATGTACTCAAGGTTCTTATGGTCTGTCCAAACGACAAAGGAACGGTCGCCCCCTCCAACCACTGTCGCCATTCGCCTAGGGCTAAGCGGATGGCGAGCAGTTCGCGGTTACCCACATCATAGTTGCGTTCAGATGGCGACAGGCGATGAGAAAAATAAGCGCAAGGATGAACCTTATCGTCAGACTGGAAGCGCTGGGATAGAATGGCTCCCACGCCTACCTCTGAAGCGTCAACCTCGACAATGAATTGTCTAGTGACGTCAGGAGTAACGAGGATAGGAGCGGACGTAAAACGTTCTTTTAGAAGATCAAAAGCTCCCTGGGCGGAACCGGACCACTTAAAACACGTCTTGACAGAAGTAAGAGCTGTGAGAGGGGCAGCAACTTGACCGAAATTACGAATGAAACGCCGATAGAAATTAGCGAAACCTAAAAGCGCTGCAACTCGACACGTGACCTTGGAACGGGCCAATCACTGACAGCTTGGACCTTAGCGGAATCCATCTGAATGCCTTCAGCGGAAATAACGGAACCGAGAAAAGTAACGGAGGAGACATGAAAAGAGCACTTCTCAGCCTTCACGTAGAGACAATTCTCTAAAAGGCGCTGTAGAACACGTCGAACGTGCTGAACATGAATCTCGAGTGACGGTGAAAAAATCAGGATATCGTCAAGATAGACAAAAACAAAGATGTTCAGCATGTCTCTCAGAACATCATTAACTAATGCCTGAAAAACAGCTGGCGCATTGGCGAGACCAAACGGCAGAACCCGGTACTCAAAATGCCCTAACGGAGTGTTAAACGCCGTTTTCCACTCGTCCCCCTCTCTGATGCGCACGAGATGGTAAGCGTTACGAAGGTCCAACTTAGTAAAGCACCTGGCTCCCTGCAGAATCTCGAAGGCTGATGACATAAGGGGAAGCGGATAACGATTCTTAACCGTTATGTCATTCAGCCTCGATAATCCACGCAGGGGCGCAGAGTACCGTCCTTTTCTTAACAAAAAGAACCCCGCCCGGCCGGAGAGGAAGAAGGCACTATGGTACCGGCGTCAAGAGACACAGATAAATAATCCTCGAGAGCCTTACGTTCGGGAGCCGACAGAGAGTATAGTCTACCCCGAGGAGGAGTGGTCCCCGGAAGGAGATCAATACTACAATCATACGACCGGTGAGGAGGAAGGGAGTTGGCTCGGGACCGACTGAAGACCGTGCGCAGATCATGATATTCCTCCGGCACTCCTGTCAAATCGCCAGGTTCCTCCTGAGAAGTGGGGACAGAAGAAATGGGAGGGATGGCAGACATTAAACACTTCACATGACAAGAAACGTTCCAGGATAGGATAGAATTACTAGACCAATTAATAGAAGGATTATGACATACTAGCCAGGGATGACCCAAAACAACAGGTGTAAAAGGTGAACGAAAAATCAAAAAAAGAAATAGTCTCACTGTGGTTACCAGATACTGTGAGAGTTAAAGGTAGTGTCTCAAATCTGATACTGGGAAGATGACTACCATCTAAGGCAAACATGGGCGTAGGCTTGTCTAACTGTCTGAAAGGAATGTCATGTTTCCGAGCCCATGCTTCGTCCATGAAACAACCCTCAGCCCCAGAGTCAATCAAGGCACTGCATGTAGCACCCGAACCGGTCCAGCGTAGATGGACCGACATAGTAGTACAGGATCTAGATGAAGAGACCTGAGTAGTAGCGCTCACCAGTAGCCCTCCGCTTACTGATGAGCTCTGGCCTTTTACTGGACATGAATTGACAAAATGTCCATCAAATCCGCAATAGAGGCACAGGCGGTTGGTGATCCTCCGTTCCCTCTCCTTAGTCGAGATGCGAATACCTCCCAGCTGCATGGGCTCAGTCTCTGAGCCAGAGGAGGGAGATGGTTGCGATGCGGAGCAGGGAAACACCGTTGACGCGAGCTCTCTTCCACGAGCTTGGTGACGAAGATCTACCCGTCGTTCTATGCGGATGGCGAGAGCAATCAAAGAGTCCACACTGGAAGGAACCTCCCGAGAGAGAATCTCATCTTTGACCACTGCGTGAGTCCCTCCAGAAAACGAGCGAGCAGCGCCGGCTCGTTCCAGTCACTAGAGGCAGCAAGAGTGCGAAACTCTATAGAGTAATCCGTTATGGATCGATCACCTTGGCATAGGGAAGCCAGGGCCCTAGAAGCCTCCCTACCAAAAACTGAACGGTCAAAAACCCGAATCATCTCCTCTTTAAAGTTCTGGTAATTGTTTGAACAATCAGCCCTTGCCTCCCAGATAGCTGTGCCCCACTCTCGAGCCCGGCCAGTAAGGAGTGAAATGACGTAAGCAACCCGAGCTCTCTCGCTAGAGTATGTGTTGGGTTGAGAGAGAACACAATATCACACTGGGTGAGAAAGGAGCGGCACTCCGTGGGCTGCCCGGAGTAGCAAGGTGGGTTATTAACCCTAGGTTCCGGAGGCTCGGCAGGCCAGGAAGTAACAGGTGGCACGAGACGAAGACTCTGGAACTGTCCAGAGAGGTCGGAAACCTGAGCGGCCAGGTTCTCCACGGCATGGCGAGCAGCAGACAATTCCTGCTCGTGTCTGCCGAGCATGGCTCCTTGGATCTCGACGGCAGTGTTACGAGCGTCTGTAGTCGCTGGGTCCATTCTTTGGTCGGATCCTTCTGTTATGCAGGTGAATGAGGACCCAAAAGCGACTTGGCGAAAACAGAGTCTTTAATCCAGTAAAGTAAATCTACAATCATAAGGCATAATTCCACTCGTAATGACGAGAACAGACTGGAGACTCGATCAAGAACTGCAGGTTGCCTCGGGAAGGCACTTGAACGTAGCAGACTCAGACACCTGCTCACCACGCAGCATCTGAGGGAAACACGACACGACAGGGCGATACACAGACACAGCACGGTGAACAATAGACAAGGATCCGACAGGGCAGAAACGGAAAACAAGGGGAGAAATAGGGACTCTAATCAGGGAAAAAGATAGGGAACAGGTGTGGGAAGACTAAATGATTGATTAGGGGAATAGGAACAGCTGGGAGCAGGAACGGAACGATAGAGAGAAGAGAGAGAGGAAGGGAGAGAGAAAAAGGGGAACGAACCTAAAAAGACCAGCAGGGGGAAAATGAACAGAGGGAAAAGCAAAATGACAAGACAATCTAAGACAAAACATGACAGTACCCCCCCCACTCACCGAGCGCCTCCTGGCGCACTCGAGGAGGAATCCTGGCGGCAACGGAGGAAATCATCAATAAGTGAACGGTCCAGCACGTCCCGAGACGGAACCCAACTCCTCTCCTCAGGACCGTAACCCTCCCAATCCACTAAGTATTGGTGACCCCGTCCCCGAGAACGCATGTCCATGATCCTACGTACCTTGTAAATAGGTGCGCTCTCGACAAGGACGGGAGGGGGAGGGAAGACGAACGGGGTGCGAAGAAAGGGCTTGACACAGGAGACATGGAAGACAGGATGGACGCGACGAAGATGTCGCGGAAGAAGCAGTCGCACAGCGACAGGATTGACGACCTGGGAGACACGGAACGGACCAATGAACCGCGGAGTCAACTTACGAGAAGCTGTCGTAAGAGGAAGGTTGCGAGTGGAAAGCCACACTCTCTGGCCGCAACAATACCTCGGACTCTTAATCCTACGTTTATTGGCGGCTCTCACAGTCTGTGCCCTGTAACGGCAAAGTGCAGACCTCACCCTCCTCCAGGTGCGCTCACAACGTTGGACAAACGCTGAGCGGAGGGAACGCTGGACTCGGCAAGCTGGGATGAGAACAGAGGAGGCTGGTAACCCAGACTACTCTGAAACGGAGATAACCCGGTAGCAGACGAAGGAAGCGAGTTGTGAGCGTATTCTGCCCAGGGGAGCTGTTCTGCCCAAGACGCAGGGTTTCTGAAAGAAAGGCTGCATAGTATGCGACCAATCGTCTGATTGGCCCTCTCTGCTTGACCGTTAGACTGGGGATGAAACCCGGAAGAGAGACTGACGGATGCACCAATCAAACGACAGAACTCCCTCCAAAACTGTGACGTGAATTGCGGGCCTCTGTCTGAAACGGCGTCTAACGGGAGGCCATGAATTCTGAACACATTCTCGATGATGATTTGTGCCGTCTCCTTAGCGGAAGGAAGTTTAGCGAGGGAATGAAATGTGCCGCCTTAGAGAACCTATCGACAACCGTAAGAATCACAGTCTTCCCCGCAGACAAAGGCAGACCGGTAATGAAGTCTAGGGCGATGTGAGACCATGGTCGAGAAGGAATGGGGAGCGGTCTGAGACGACCGGCAGGAGGAGAGTTACCCGACTTAGTCTGCGCGCAGTCCGAACAAGCAGCCACGAAACGGCGCGTGTCACGCTCCTGAGTCGGCCACCAAAAGCGCTGGCGAATAGACGCAAGAGTGCCTCGAACACCGGGATGACCAGCTAACTTGGCAGAGTGAGCCCACTGAAGAACAGCCAGACGAGTGGAAACAGGAACGAAAAAAGGAGGTTACTAGGACAAGCGCGCGGCGACGCAGTGTGCGTGAGTGCTTGCTTAACCTGTCTTTCAATTCCCCAGACTGTCAACCCGACAACACGCCCATAAGGAAGAATCCCCTCGGGATCAGTAGAAGCCACAGAAGAACTAAACAGACGGGATAAGGCATCAGGCTTGGTGTTTTTGCTACCCGGACGGTAAGAAATCACAAACTCGAAACGAGCGAAAAACAACGCCCAACGAGCTTGACGGGCATTAAGTCGTTTGGCAGAACGGATGTACTCAAGGTTCTTATGGTCTGTCCAAACGACAAAAGGAACGGTCGCCCCCTCCAACCACTGTCGCCATTCGCCTAGGGCTAAGCGGATGGCGAGCAGTTCGCGGTTACCCACATCATAGTTGCGTTCAGATGGCGACAGGCGATGAGAAAAATAAGCGCAAGGATGAACCTTATCGTCAGACTGGAAGCGCTGGGATAGAATGGCTCCCACGCCTACCTCTGAAGCGTCAACCTCGACAATGAATTGTCTAGTGACGTCAGGAGTAACGAGGATAGGAGCGGACGTAAAACGTTCTTTTAGAAGATCAAAAGCTCCCTGGGCGGAACCGGACCACTTAAAACACGTCTTGACAGAAGTAAGAGCTGTGAGAGGGGCAGCAACTTGACCGAAATTACGAATGAAACGCCGATAGAAATTAGCGAAACCTAAAAAGCGCTGCAACTCGACACGTGACCTTGGAACGGGCCAATCACTGACAGCTTGGACCTTAGCGGAATCCATCTGAATGCCTTCAGCGGAAATAACGGAACCGAGAAAAGTAACGGAGGAGACATGAAAAGAGCACTTCTCAGCCTTCACGTAGAGACAATTCTCTAAAAGGCGCTGTAGAACACGTCGAACGTGCTGAACATGAATCTCGAGTGACGGTGAAAAAATCAGGGGAATAGGGGAATAGGGGAATAGGAACAGCTGGGAGCAGGAACGCAACGATAGAGAGAAGAGAGAGAGGAAGGGAGAGAGAAAAAGGGGAACGAACCTAAAAAGACCAGCAGGGGGAAAATGAACAGAGGGAAAAGCAAAATGACAAGACAATCTAAGACAAAACATGACAGCCTCGTCCACATCACAGGCAATATCTTCCCTTGCCAGACATCGAGGGAAGAAGTGCCTTGAGTGCCTTATCCATCCCTGAATCGCACCCACATCAATCTCATCACATGCCTCTTTCATAGCCTGCACAAGAGGCCTGTGCACAAAGGGCTGCCGGTCGTATACCTTCCACCGCCGTGCTGAAAATAACTCTTCTATGGGGTTCAGAACTGGTGAGTATGGTGGGAGGTATTGCACGAGAAATGGTGGGTGGTCAGCGAACCAGTTTTGGACTGGGGCTGCATGATGAAAGCTCACGTTGTCCCATACTACAACGTACCGGGTTCTTTGATCTGCATCATTCAGCTCTGGTGGTATGAGAATGTTGTGGAGTCTGTCCAGAAATGTGAGAATATGGGCTGTGTTGTACGGTCCAAGGTTGGCATGACTACGGAGGACACCATGCCTATTGGAGATGGCAGCGCACATTGTGATGTTCCCACCATGTTGGCCAGGAACATCTATAATGAGGTGGAGGACACCATGCCTATTGGAGATGGCAGTGCACATTGTGATGTTCCCACCACGTTGGCCAGGAACATCTATAATGGCTCTGTGGCCAATGACGTTTCTCCCACTTCTTCTGGTCTCTGCTAGGTTGAACCCAGCCTCATCTATAAAGATGAACTCATGTGGGATTGAGCATCCATTTCCAGTACTCCCTGAAAACAAAGAACAAAAGCAGTCAATGGTGTTATCCAGTACACTGGGAAACTATGTTGTGTGTAGTGTACTGCAGTCAATATGGTGTTATCCAGTACGCTGGGAAACAATGCTGTGTGTAGTGTACTGCAGTCAATATGGTGTTATCCAGTACACTGGGAAACTATGTTGTGTGTAGTGTACTGCAGTCAATATGGTGTTATCCAGTACACTGGGAAACAATGTTGCGTGTAGTGTACTGCAGTCAATATGGTGTTATCCAGTACGCTGGGAAACAATGTTGCGTGTAGTGTACTGCATTCAATATGGTGTTATCCAGTACGCTGGGAAACAATGTTGCGTGTAGTGTACTGCAGTCAATATGGTGTTATCCAGTACGCTGGGAAACAATGTTGCGTGTAGTGTACTGCAGTCAATATGGTGTTATCCAGTACGCTGGGAAACAATGTTGCGTGTAGTGTACTGCAGTCAATATGGTGTTATCCAGTACACTGGGAAACAATGTTGTGTGTAAGTGTACTGCAGTCAATATTGTACTTACATCCACATATGCTCGTCTGACCCATTTGTTTCTTTGAGAGTTTCTCTCAAACGGCACCTTATAAAGTTGTTTCATTCTGATTTGGTTTGGCGTGAGAATGCGAGCCGATATGGACAGACTGACTCGTTGAATGTTGTTGAATATGGTGTTGTCTTGGATGATGTGGCTTTGAATTTCTCATAATCTGATTTCATTCTTTTCCAAAGCCAAGTTTACAATGTTATCTTCCTGTACCCCGGTGAACATGTGGCCCCTTCCTCTACCATGGTTGCATCTCTCAGTCCTTTAGAAAAACTAAAAACCAAAATATAGGGCTTGGACAATGCAGCCTAAAGATATTTCCCCCACAGTAGAGTAAATTCTACAGGACATTTGTGCAGTTAGTGTATGACATCAGCCATTCATGAAGTAAACAGGTGTCTTATGCAGAGAACCGTGTTGAGTGCATTTAAAAAGTGCCATTTTGAATTGCAAAATGTGTGTAAAGCAGAAAATGTGTTCAGACTTTTGGAGACTTGAGAAGAGGTTTTGCTCTCTGTGTGTCAGTTTAAATAACTGTGCTGTGCATGTCATTTTAGTGTGTTAGCAATTGGAAAAACTGTATAACACAGCTTATGTTTCCATCTACAAGAACCTACAGGTGACAGCGACACATATAGTATATCTACTATATGTTTCCCATGAGGGAATGAAACCGTCAACCCTTGTGTTGCAATCACACTAACCTATCTAACACACTAGAACCATCCCAGCATACTAATCTATCTAACCCACTAGAACCATCCCAGCATACTAACCTATCTAACCCACTAGAACCATCCCAGCATACTAACCTATCTAACCCACTAGAACCATCCCAGCATACTAATCTATCTAACCCACTAGAACCATCCCAGCATACTAATCTAACACACTAGAACCATCCCAGCATACTAATCTATCTAACCCACTAGAACCATCCCAGCATACTAACCTATCTAACCCACTAGAACCATCCCAGCATACTAATCTATCTAACCCACTAGAACCATCCCAGCATACTAACCTATCTAACCCACTAGAACCATCCCAGCATACTAATCTATCTAACCCACTAGAACCATCCCAGCATACTAACCTATCTAACCCACTAGAACCATCCCAGCATACTAACCTATCTAACCCACTAGAACCATCCACAGCACACTTGAACCATCCCAGCATACTAACCTATCTAACCCACTAGAACCATGAACCATCCCAGAACCATCCCAGCACACTAACCTATCTAACCCACTAGAACCATCCCAGCACACTAACCTATCTAACCCACTAGAACCATCCCAGCACACTAACCTATCTAACCCACTAGAACCATCCCAGCACACTAACCTATCTAACCCACTAGAACCATCCCAGCTGTAACCCACTAGAACCAACATACTAATCTACTGTAACCCACTAGAACCATCCCAGCACACTAACCTGCTGTAACCCACTAGAACCATCCCAGCATACTAATCTACTGTAACCCACTAGAACCATCCCAGCACACTAACCTGCTGTAACCCACTAGAACCATCCCAGCATACTAATCTACTGTAACCCACTAGAACCATCCCAGCACACTACCTGCTGT
>NW_025746891.1:0-81993 GCF_021184085.1 Oncorhynchus gorbuscha
GGTGACTCCCCTTCTTGTTCGGGTGGCGCTCGGCGGTCGTCGTCGCCGGTCTACTAGCTATCGCCGATCTGTTGTTCTGTGTTCGTTTAGTTTTGTCTAATTGGTAGCACCTGTTTCTAGTTTGATTGTTAGGATAGGGTATATATAGTCTGTTTAGCCCGCTTCTGTTTCGTGCGGGCTTGTTCGTCTGTTTTGTTGGTTGAGTGTATTTTGTTGTATTTTGGGTTACACGCTGTCCGGTTATATTTCTGTTCATTTGTGTTTTCACTTTGTACATGTTGTGTTTCGGGACATTAAAGCGTGTTGTTTTTCCCACATCTTTGCTCTCTGCGCCTGACTCCACACCTCTTCACTCATAACAGTGACAGAAGCCCGCACCTCGATATGGAGTCAGCAGGAGCAGCGACCACTCCTCTTCCCACTATGGAGGAGAGAGTCCAACATCACACATCCATCCTCCATCGCCTAGGATCAGCGATGGAACGGATGATGGAGAGGATGGATCGTTGGGAGAGGAATGGTTTCCCTACTACTCCACCGACCCTCCCACCAGCAACTCTACCATCTGCCCCATCTGGATCCGGTTCCAGCGCTCTGCTCATGACGCCTCCGAGGAAATACGATGGAACAGCGACAGGGTGCCAGGGATTCCTGCTGCAATTAGACCTCTACCTGTCCACCGTTCGACCGGCCCTCTCAGAGGAGGAGAGAGTAGGGGTCCTCATCACCTGCCTGTCTGGTAGAGCCCTGGAGTGGGCTAATGCGGTCTGGAACGGGCCCGACTCGGCAAGAGACAACTACTCAGAGTTCATCCGCCGTTTCAGGGCCGTGTTCGATCACCCTCCAGAGGGTCGTGCGGCAGGTGAGAGATTGTTCCATCTGAGACAGGGGAAGAGGAGCGCGCAGGACTTCGCGCTGGAGTTCCGGACCTTGGCTGCGGGAGCAGGGTGGAACGACAGGGCCCTGATAGACCATTACAGGTGTAGCCTGAGAGAGGACGTCCGTAGGGAGCTGGCCTGTCGGGATACTACACTTGGTCTGGATGGACTGATAGACCTGTCGATCCGGTTGGACCATCTGCTAGCTGCTCGTGGACGTTCTGAAAGGGTCTTGTCAGTTCTACCTCCTGATCCTCCTGCCCCTATTCCGATGGAGTTAGGAGGTACCGCATCAAGGGAGATCGGAGGAGGAAGCTCCTCCTGTACCAGTTGTGGCCGGAGAGGGCACACGTCTGGTCGGTGCTGGAGGAATTCATCTGGGAATCATGAGGGCAGGCAGAATACTCATCGGTCACCCCAGGTGAGTAAGCACCACACTCTCCCAGAGTTTCCTGTTGGTCACATGTTTCTATTAATTTGTTTCCTAAATTATTCTCCTTCTCTCCAGCATAAGGCACTGGTAGATTCAGGCGCAGCTGGAAACTTTATAGATCGCGGACTCGCTCAGAGGTTGAGGATTCCGTTAGTTAAAGTAAACCCCCTTTTCCCGTGCACTCTTTAGATGATGACCATTAGGGTCAGGGCTGGTGAAAAGCCACAATTTCGTTGGAGATGATTATGCAGGGAATCACAAGGAGCGAATTAGTTTGTTCCATATCGATTCACCTGCGTTTCCAGTTATTCTGGGGATTCCCTGGTTGGCTATTCATAATCTTACGATTTCGTGGAAGCAGGGAACTCTACAGGGGTGGTCTGATGAGTGTTCAGGCAGGTGTGTAGGTTTCCATCGGTGCTACAACGGTGGAGAGTCCAGACCAGGTTTCCACCGTGCGCATTCCAGCTGAGTATGATGATTTGGCTATCGTTTTCAGTAAAAGAAAGCGACCCAATTACCACCCCATAGGCAGGGATTGCGTGATAAATCTCAGGTTAACGCTGCACTTCCCAGGAGTCATGTATCCTTTGTCTCAGGAGAAGGAGGCTATGGAAAATTATATCACTGAGGCTCTGGGACAGGGTGCATTCGGCCCTCCATGTCACCTGTCTCTTCGAGTTTCTTTTGTGAAAAAAAGATGGTGGTTTGCGTCCGTGTATTGATTATAGAGGTCTAAATTCCATCACAGTGGGTTTTAGTTACCCACTACCTCTCATTGCTAGGTAGTGGAATCATTTCACGGAGCTCAGTTCTTCACTAAACTGGATCTCAGGAGTGCTTATAATTTGAGTGCCGTATTCGGAAGGAGATGAGTGGAAAACTGCATTTTAGTATACGTCGGGCCATTATGAGTATCCGCGTCATGCCATATGTTTTTAAAGAATGCTCAGCTATATTTCAATCCTTCGTGGATGAAATACTCAGAGACCTGCACGGACAGGGTGTAGTGGTTTATATTGACGATATTTTGATCTACTCCGCTACACGCACTGCGCATGTATCTCTTGTGCGTAAAGTTCTTAGACGACTGCTGGAGCATGACCTGTATGTGAAGGCGGAGAAATGTGAGTTTTCAAACAATCAGTTTCCTTCCTGGGTTATCGTATTTCTAGCTCTGGTTTGGTAATGGAAGTGATGCGTTAAGGCCGTGCGTAATTGGCCGACTCCGACCACGGCAAAGGAGGTGCAGCGGTTCTTGGTTTGCTAATTACTACGGGAGGTTATCCGGGGTTTTGGTCAGATAGCTGCCCCTATTACCTCACTGCTGAAGGGGACGGTGCGTTTACAGTGGTCAGCAGAAGCGACGGAGCTTTTCATAAGTTGAAGGCGATGTTTATTAAAGCGCGGTGTTGGCACATCCGGACCCTTCTTTGGCGTTTATAGTAGAGGTGGACGCATCCGAGGCTGGGGTTGGAGCTGTGCTCTCACAGCGTTCGGGTGTGCCACCGAAGCTCCGCCCCCTGTGCTTTTTTTTCTAAACTCGGGCCACGGAGCGGAATTATGATGTGGGGATAGGGAGTTGTTGGCTATGGTTAAGGCCCTGAAGGTGTGGAGACACTGGCTTGAGGGGCTAAGCACCCTTTCCTTATCTGGACTGACCATCGTAACCTGGAGTATATCCGATCAGCTAGGAGAATGAATCCTCGTCAGGCAAGGTGGGCCATGTTTTTCACCAGATTTAATTTCACTGTCTCATATAGACCAGGTTCCCTCAACACTAAGGCTGACGCGCTGTCAAGACTTTACGACACTGAGGACAGGTCCATCGATCCTACTCCCATCATTCCGGCAGCTAAGCTGGTGGCACCGGTAGTATGGGATGTGGACGGCGGACATCGAGCGGGCACTAAGGGGGAACCTCGCCTCCACAGTGTCCGGAGGGTCAGAGTGATCGTGCCGGCTGGCTGTTCGTGATCAATTGATTCGATGGGCTCATTGTCTACCCTCGTCGGGTCACCCAGGTGTTTATAGGACCATGAGAGGTCTTGAGAGGAAGTACTGGTGGCCCACTTTGAGGAGGGATGTGCGATTCTATGTTTTCCTCCTGTTCGGTGTGCGCCCAGAGTAAGGCTCCTAGACACCTGCCAAGAGGGTAAATTACAACCTCTTCCCATTCCACAACGGCCGATGGACCCATCTTTCGGTGGATTTTCTTACTGACCTTCCCCCCTCTCAGGGTAACACTACTATCCTGGTCGTTGTGGATCGGTTCTCTAAGTCCTGCCATCTTATCCCATTGCCCGGTCTCCCTACGGCCCTACAGACTGCGGAAGCTCTTTTCACCCATGTCTTCCGGCACTCACAGGGTGCCCGAGGATATAGTTTCTGATCGGGCCCCCAATTTATCTCCCGTGTTTGGAGAGCATTTATGGAACGTCTGGGGTCTCGGTCAGCCTTACCTCAGGGTATCACCCGGAGAGTAATGGTCAGGTGGAGAGAGTCAACCAGGAGGTGGGTAGGTTTCTGCGGTGTATTGCCAGGACCGGCCAGGCAAGTGGGCAAGATATATTCCTGGGCAGAAATAGCCCAGAATTCACTAAGCCACTCTTCTACCAACATGTCACCATTTGAGTGCGTGTTGGGGTACCAGCCGGTCTTGGCACCGTGGCATCAGAGCCAGACTGAGGCTCCTGCGGTGGAGGAGTGGGTACAGCTCCCTAAGGAGACCTGGAGGGCAGTCCAGGAGTCATTACGCCAAGCTAGTATAAGGCAGAAGAAGAGCGCTGACCGTCATCCGCAGTGAGGCCCCGTGTTTGCACCTGGGGACAGGGTCTGGCTCTCGACCCGTAACCTGCCTCTCCACTTGCCCTGCCGGAAGCTGGGTCCGCAGTGTATAGGGCCATTTAAAGTCCTGAGGAGAATAAATGAGGTTTGTTATCGATTATCACTTCCTTCGTATTATCATTATTAACCCCTCATTTCATGTGTCTCTTCTCAGGCCGGTGGTAGCTGGTCCCATGCAGGAGAATGAGGTACCGGAGGTTCCTCCACCCCTCTGGACATCGAGGGTCCCGGCGTACAAGATAATGAGCTATTCTGGACTCGAGACGCCGGGTGAGAGGCTTGCAGTACCTCGCCGACTGGGAGGGTACGGTCCGGAGGAGAGGTGCTGGGTTCCGGCGAGGGATATTCTAGACCCATCCATGTTGAGTGAATTTCATCGCCTCCGCCCGGATCGCCCAGCGCCTCGGCCTCCGGGTCGTCCGAGGCGACGTCGGCGCGCTGGGAGCTGCGCGTCAGGAGGGGGTACTGTCACGAATATTACCGAAGGTGACTCCCCTTCTTGTTCGGGTGGCGCTCGGCGGTCGTCGTCGCCGGTCTACTAGCTATCGCCGATCCGTTGTTCTGTGTTCGTTTAGTTTTGTCTAATTGGTAGCACCTGTTTCTAGTTTGATTGTTAGGATAGGGGTATATATAGTCTGTTTAGCCCGCTTCTGTTTCGTGCGGGCTTGTTCGTCTGTTTTGTTGGTTGAGTGTATTTTGTTGTATTTTGGGTTACACGCTGTCCGGTTATATTTCTGTTCATTTGTGTTTTCACTTTGTACATGTTGTGTTTCGGGACATTAAAGCGTGTTGTTTTTCCCACATCTTTGCTCTCTGCGCCTGACTCCACACCTCTTCACTCATAACAGTGACAAGCTGGGCCTCCGTCTGTTTCATTCGACCAGGATCTTACAAATTCTGGTTTGCAGACTGAGAGTAATATAATTAAATTGGGTTTGTACCTTGAGAACATAATTCTCTTATCAATCTTCTCCCCTTGATTTACGACAGGACGTGAGTTGTTAATCACCACTAGCTCTTTCCTTCCTCTGATTGAAGTTATTCATTGCATACCTGATCTGACCTATTTAGATTCTCATGGATAGTCATGACAGAGCTAAAGGCTGGGTCAACAGTGGTTTTGGCTACACCTACCTCCAGTAACTGGTCAGGGTAATTGGAATCTGCAGGCAGAAGGAAGAACATGCTCAGCTCCTCCCCTTTATATGGAAGCTCCAGGATTTGGAGTTTGAACTGGGGTATGTAGTTGTATGGTAACTTCTTGACTTGAACCATCATCTGCACCTGTCTTTTCTCATTCTGAAACCACACAAAAGAGGCAGGGTCATACATTCAATAATCACACACAGTACAAATGACCATAGATTCTGCCAAGACACAGAGGGTGGAAGAGTGGAGAACAAACACACACACACACACACGCACGCACGCACGCGCGCACACACACACACACACACGCACACACACACACGTAATCAAGAACCATGTTTAAGGACTGTATTTCCACAAGTTTTATGGCTTGAACAATTGGTGGGGCTGGTTGCAGACAGTGGATTTTCCACACTGATTTCAGAAGTATGTTTTATGACTCAAATGGAGTCATGGAGATTTTCAGACACTGTAGTTCTCTCACCTCATTGACTTGAAAGGTGTGTTCCATGGTATCAGCTTCATGGAACTCACTTATCCATTGTGCTTTAAAGTAGACTGCATTCACAAGAACCAACCTGGTCATGCTGCTTAGAGTGCCAGGTTTCAACATCACTTTAATTTTATCTGTAGATAAAGAACACAAATAATTAACGGATCCAACTACTGAAGTTGGAGCAGACACATCCTTACATTAATGTACAATAGTTAGATTTTACACTCTGATTTACACCAGTCATCTTACTGTCAGTTTTCTTTTCCACCCAGCTGTTGATTTGTGCTCTGGACTCCTCTGCAGCCCCTATGAAGTCCATAGCCTTCAGCTCTGCATGGTAGAACTTCTGTGTGGCTTCAATGAACTCCTAGAGGAAGCCTAAAGAGTCACTAAACTAAAGCAGCTAGCGTTTTACCAAACAGTCTAGAGTAGAATATTTCCAATGGTCATGAATTTATTTCCTATATTTACACAATTCTCAAGTTAGGGGAAAGAGGAATGGCAACATTTGCAAACAAGGCAGTGATATTCAGTAGGGTTACTGCCTGCTGCTAGATATTTGGGAAGTAGCTGGTCTAACTCACTGGGAAGAAGTTGAAAGTCTCTTCTCCACACAGGCAGTTGACCAGTTTCAATTGGTATGAAGCTGAGGGTTTGTTGATTTTTGAGCCGAGTTTTTGAAATTCAGAGTGGACATCAGGGGCAGTGTCGAGACACAGGGTCTAGGAATAGTAGAATGAGTGAGTAGTATCTCCTACACACACTTACCAGGTTGAGTGTTGTGGCAAAGACAGACAGGGCTGGTAAATTATTATATACATAGAACAAAATTGGTTGCTGGTGTGTGTGTGTGTGTGTGTGTGTCTGTGTGTGTGTGTGTGTGTGTGTGTGTGTGTGTGTGTGTGTGTGTGTGTGTGTGTGTGTGTGTGTGTGTGTGTGTGTGTGTGTGTGTGTGTGTGTGTGTGTGTGTGTGTGTGTGTGTGTGTGTGTGTGTGTGTGTGTGTGTGTGTGTGTGTGTGTGTGTGTGTGTGGGTGGGTGTGTAGGGCTACCTTTGCCATCTGTTTGGCGGTGTCTCCTTTGGCCCCCAGATAGACCATGGCCAGAGCTGAACTGATGCTCAGAGTGGGAGAAAAATATGTTTCCATCTGCATGGTTTTCACTCAGTGTACGGTAAGGTCCAGAGCAAACGCTGTGTTTGAGTTCCGAACAGTGGATGAAGGGTTGTGAAAGGTATTGCCTCACCGTCTTTGACCTATTTGGACTTTGTTGCCGAACGCAGCCACTGAAACCAGATCCCATCTCAACTTCATGAAGAATTATGGATGAGAAAGGCTACTCATCCATAATTGTTGTAATGACAGATGTCTGTCTGTAAACAATAGCTGGTTGCGGGAGAGATAAATATAGTCTACTTACATTGGTGTTTGTCGTTGCTCTGAAACCCCTTTTCCTTCTTCCGTTTATTGAGGACACTTCTTTTCTAAGTGGGAGTGGTTGCAGGAGAAGGAGATGAGGATGTGGTTTCACTTTTCTCATTGGTTCCTCTCCCATCGACTCTGTCAGTATCATAATCCTGGTTTAGTTACCACTTTACAAGCTATAGAAATAGGCCTCATTGTAAATATACATGTATCTATGTGGGTCTTACAGGCACTAAATGGTATTTTGACCAACCATATCAGATCTTTCCACTTCAGATCTTTTTCAAGCTGATCTGATTTTCTATTCCCAAAACTAGATTATGAACAAAGTTGACTAAGTTTTGTAGGCTTTACCCTTTAAAAGTTTATTAAAACCGAGTTGTTTAAAGGACTACAAATGGTAATTGAGTTTTTGCACACACGCACTTCAGAGTAGGCGTTCCCTAACGGAATTATGCAAATACATGCTAGAACGCGCCAATAGGATCTCTCAGGCTCGTACTTCTGACTCTGCCCCCTTCTTGCTTGTTTTGCCCACTATGACTCATTTGTTCCCATTAGAAACGACAGGTTGTGGTCTATCTTGGTTGAGCTATAAACATCTTTGGTCGGGCGTTGCCAAGATGTACACTCGTTTGAATTATTAAATGGCGACATCATGTGGCCAAGGCAGAAATACACACAATGAAAGCAAGGAGGAAAGAGTTTATGAATCTATTTCTTTATTTCAAATCCCACTAAGGTCGATGTCCGCGCCCCCGCTGAAATCGAATTAGCATAATACAAACATCTCCATACAAATCCATCAGTTTAAACTAGAAATATCTGTTTTTGCATTGATGCATCTCAACCCTCTGGAAAGATGAGACTCACTAACACGATGGTGTTTTGCTATACGACCCCACAAGCTTGTTGGGACTCCTCTGAAGTCGATCTGCCAATTTATGTCTGTAGCGTCCGAACAGTTTGGGCTCTACGCTAATATGACCCTTTGTGGGTGAGACTCTCAAATGTTACATGTCGGTTGTTTTGCTCAAGGACTAGGACTCACAAGACTCACAAGAATGGAAATATATAGAGACTTTTTGGTGGCAAAAAATAATGTCAGAAATAATAACAAATGTTTCCTGATCTTTCTTAAATCTTTCAGATATTTTTCATGTAGTGATACTTTAAAGGGTCTTAAAATTCAAAATGCACATGACCAAGGGTGCTCCATTCTTAAAGGGGACATCAGTAATTAACAGAACATAACACTTGGTTCTTTAAACAATTCCATATAGCTTAGGGGGAACCCCCTGTCCCCACCCACCTTCATTAATACCAAGCAATAGACTTGTAGCTGGGTCTATGTCCTATCTCCGCTGGATTCTTTCCTCCATGACCCAGAAACCGATAAGCGTTGGTGGAGTGGGTCAATTTGTTAGTAAGCAAAGGAAAACGGCTCTCCCTAATCGACACCCCCTCCTTTTAGCGTGAAGGCAAGTGTAGGCTATCTTACCAATAGAGATAGATAGAGAACTCATGTTTGTATCTGGGGAACCACTACTTCAAGGTCTCAGAGCAAGTGACGTCACTGATTGAAACGTCACCGATTGAAACGCTATTTAGCGACAAGACCGCTAACTAAGCTAGCCATTTCACATCCGTTGGCACTAGTGATGTGTAGATCAGCAGTTTCTACACCTGCAACCGCCTGCAATTGCTTATAACCCATCGGAAACCGCAAGACTATATGTCAAAAAGTGAAATCTGAGGCCCGCACCCGACCCTAACCAGCTAATATAGAAAATGAACTGCAGGCTACAATCCGAGACAGCGTAATATTTTTTTTGACAGGGGATGCATGATTTTTGTGCCTAATTTATATATGTTTCTGCTTATAATTTCCTACATTTTGGTAGGCTACTTGTTAGTCAACTTTGTCTATAAATAGATACAGTGCATTCTGAAATGATATTTACACATTTTGTTACAGCCTTATTCTAAAATGGATTAAATTGTTTCCCCCCATCATTTATCACACATAATACCCCATAATGACAAAGCAAAACAGGTTTTAGATTTAAAAAAGTTTCTCCCATTCCTCTCTGCAGATCTTCTCAAGCTCTGTCAGGTTGGATGGGGAGCTTTGCTGCACAGCTATTTTTAGCTCTCTCCAGAGATGTTTGATCGGGTTCAAGTCCGGGCTCTGGCTGGGCCACTCAGAGACAATCAGAGACTTGTCCCCAAAAGCCCTCCTGCGTTGTTTTGGCTGTGTGCTTAGGGTCGTTGTCTTGTTGGAAGGTGAGCCTTCGCCTCAGTCTGAGGTCCTGAGGCGCTCTGGAGCAGGTTTCATCAAGGATCTCTCCTATACTTCTCTCTGTTCATCTTTCCCGATCCTGACTAGTCTCCAAGTCCCTGCCACTGAAAAACATCCCCACAGCATGATGCTGCCACACCATGCTTCACCATAGGGATGGTGCCAGGTTACCTCAGATGCTTGGCATTCAGTCCAATGAGTTCTATTTCGGTCTCTTTTCAGACCAGAGAAACTTGTTTCTCATGGTCTGAGTTCTTTAGGTACATTTTTGGAAAACTCAAGCGGGCTGTCATGAGCTTTTACTGATGAGTGGCTTCAGTCTGGCAACTCTACCATAAAGGCCTGATTGGTGGAGTGCTGCAGAGATGGTTGTCCTTCTGGAAGGTTCTCCCATCTCTACAGAGGAACTCTGGAGCTCTGTCAGGAGTAACCATTGGAGTTCTTGGTCACCTCCTGACCAAGGACCTTTTCCCCCGATTGCTCAGTTTGACCGGCGGCTCTAGTAAGAGTCTTGGTAGTTCCAAACTTCTTCCATTTAAGAATGAGTGGAGGCCACTTTGTTCTTGGGGACCTTTCAATGTTGCAGACATTTTTTGATACCCTTCCCCAGATCTGTGCCTCGACATCATTCCGTCTCGGTTTTTGCTAGACATGCACTTCCCAACTGTGGGACGTTATATAGAAAGGTTTATGCCTTTCCAAATCATGTCCAATCAATTGAGTTTATCACAGGTGGACTCCAATCAAGTTGTAGAAACATCTCAAGGATGATAAATGGAAACAGGATGCATGCACCTGAGCTCAATTTCGAGTCTCACAGCAAAGGGTCTGAATACTTATTGTTATAATGTATATACAGTTGAAGTCGGAAGTTTACATACACTTAGGTTGGAGTTATTAAAACTTGTTTTTCAACCACTCCACAAATTTCTTGTTAACTAACGAATGGGTCTTCCAAATGGACAATGACCCCAAGCATACTTACAAAGTTGTGGCAAAATGGCTCAAGGACAACAAAGTCAAGGTATTGGAGTGGCCATCACAAAGCCCTGTCCTCAAGCCTATAGATAATTTGTGGGCAGAACTGACAAAGCATGTGCGAGCAAGAAGGCCTACAAACCTGACCCAGTTACACCAGCTCTATCAGGAGGAATGGGCCAAAATTCACCCAACTTATTGTGGAAGGCTAAAAATGTTTGACCCAAGTTCAACAATTTAAAGGCAGTGCTACCAAATATGAATTGAGTGTATTGAAACTTCTGACCCACTGGGAATGTGATGAAAGAAATAAAAGCTGAAATAAATCATTGTCTCTACTATTATTCTGACATTTGACATTCTTAAATAAAGTGGTGCTCCTAACTGACCTAAGATAGGGAATTTTTACTAGGATTAAATGTCAGGAATTGTGAAAAACTGAGTTTAAATGTATTTAGCTAAGGTGTATGTAAACTTCTGACTTCAACTGTATATATACATATATATTTTTTTAATACATTTGCAAAAATGGCTAAAACCTGTTTTTGCTTTGTCATTACGAGGTATAGTGTGTAGATTGATGAGGAAAATGTGCAAAATTTCCAAATTACATCCGTTTGACTGGTTGTAAAGATATTAAGACGATGTGAGAGGTTATAGACCTACAGTCAGTGTCCAGATTTCAGTTTCCATTTAAACCCATCCGAACAGTAGACTACAGTTCCCTTGATGTGCCATTGGCCTATTTAATGTCCCCATCTTGTGACTGTCTAATTTGTATAGCGCCTCACAATTATCACGCTCCTACAATCCTCTTTAACTACTTCACCAAATCATTCCCAAACATTACTTTTCTGGCCCTCACTTATCTTTATTTTAAACTCTCAATTTTGCAGCTTTTCTCTTATTGAATTCAACTCCGATGTTGTCCTTTTTGCCTAAGTGGATCGACAACCTTTTTCTGCCCGCTCCCAAAAACATATGATTTGGCGTGTAGGCTATTTCGTGTGAGTAAAATTAGATGGTGCGTCATCAGCACTCCATTATTGGTTAGACCGGCCATAGCCAGGTGCACCGCTGGTTAACATAAAGGGTTAGGAACTAACGTAGCAGGTTAGGATAATTAAGGTGGCAGGTTGAGAGAATTAAGTTAAGGTTAGGAAAGGAGTTAGGTGTAGCTAAAATGCTACAGTTGTCAACAATCGACATGTTGTGCAACTCAATCAGTTATTAAGTTAAGGTTAGGAAAGGAGTTAGGTTTAGCTAAAATGCTACAGTTGTCAACAATCGACATGTTGTGCAACTCAATCAGTCAGGCAAAGGGTATTGAGTGGCAACAAATATGCCCAATTAGCTGATTCGCTTTTCCATACATCCTGTTCTGTTCATCCGCCCACTTCTGTTGACACGCCCACTTCCCGACACTCCATATATACAATTACCCATTTAAAAAAAAAAAAATCAGCTATTGTTCTCTTGAAGGAGTAAAGTATGCGAACAGACAAAAAGTATACGCTACTTATCCCCTTGTCTATAAAATGTCTTGCACAACTAGCTACATTTGTTTTGAATCACTTTATACATGTATTTTGTAAACGTCATTTGCGTGACTGACTGATCTACAAATAAAATGGAGTAGTTATTTATGATTTATGAATATTTATTTTTGTTGATCAGTCTGCCGGCAGTTGCCTGCAATGTCAACTGCTATGTCAATCAAGCCCTCTCATTTAATACAAGCGTTTTTTAAAAACACTTTCCCTCTCCTCTACTACCTTTAACGTGAGGTCAGAGAGGAAGGCTCAGACAGGACGCAGGAGTTGAGCAAATTTAATTGAGAAAAGGAAAGGCCACTGACTCTCGGTTGTTGGATCGACAATGTCCATAATGAACGTGCTCTTGTGTTATATATATATATTTTTTCATCAAGCAATTCAGTATTAAATTGCACTTTATATGAATTAATTCATGAATTAAACTTTAACTTGAAAACATAAGGATAGCAAGACAAACTTAAAATAAAAAAGTAAACCAATGTTTGACGTCATAATCAGTTCTCTGAGACTTGATTATGATGTAATATGAACAGTGTCGGGACAACAACCCGAGTCATTGATCTTCTTCACTGACTGTAGACTGGGAACATTATACAAGATTTAGGTAATATTTTCTAAATGTGATGTCCTTGGTTTTATCATATGCGCATGTTTAGCCTATTTTCCCATACTTTTATTAATTGTTTTCACCTCGCAAGATGCAAAGGAAAGTTGCTACGATTATTAATTAATCATTCAATAGAAAGGGGGGGAACTGTTGCTGACCAGATATTGCCACATGGTGACGCGTAAAAAAAAGACGAGAGCTCCTAAGAGGCAGTCTTAACTCAAAATAAGAGGGTGTTTTGTAACTGTCTGTATGGCCCGTGGACTCCTCCTCCACCTAACTGTCAGTAGCAACGTTCTGGTTGAGTCCCGTTTGCCTTGTGCTAGCAAATACTGTAGCAGATTTTTTTTCTGTGAAAGTGTTACGAAGAGCCAACAAAGGGGTTGGCTCTTTATACCCCGTCCTGTCTACCACTAAATTGTTGTTCGGAAATGTTTAGGGCTGCTGGTTGCAATTGGCCAAGTTATCGTTCCATTTGAGAGAGGTTACATTTGACAGCTCGCCACCTGGGACAGGAGCTTTGCCTCTGCCTTACCCATGATGGCGACCCAAGAAGCGGGTAAGTCTGGACAAAATATATCCGTTTGTTTACACCAAGTTTGTTTATGCATGTTTAATGGTACAAGCTAGTTACAGTAGCTATGCCGTGAACTCGTGACGTGCTGTAACTAACAGTTTGCAAGGCAGATTAATTACTTTTTTCTCATATGGGGATGATGCTGTTTGTGTCCGTGAGACGGCAGCTGAAGTGTCAGTATCTTGTTGATAAAACAACGCGTATTGATGTTCACAACACGCACGAGTTTCTCTTTGACACAGCCTTTTGAGAAACCGTTTCCAAGCTTCTAGGGGCACAGTCAACACATTTCCTATTATTTAGATGGCAATTATGTGCTGTTTGCTTTAAAATGACTCAGCCGAGTTTTTTTCTCTCTCGGTCTCTTTTCTCTCCGTGTTGTGGTCTATTTTTCTATGTAGCCTGGCTGTGTGTATGGCAGTAGTCATGCTACCTCTGCCAGCAATGCCTCCATGACCTGCCCCTCCCTTAACAGGAACACAGAACGTTCAAACCAGAACTCTCCTCTCTGATGTTCTAGGTGGAACATCATCCAATTTACTAATGAGGATCAGCTTCAAGCTGTTACTGAAACACACGTGTCTTTGTTTATGTGTATTTTATACGGCTGTTCTCCAAATCAAATCAAATCAAATCAAATTTTATTTGTCACATACACATGGTTAGCAGATGTTAATGCGAGTGTAGCGAAATGCTTGTGCTTCTAGTTCCGACAATGCAGTGATAACCAACAAGTAATCTAACTAACAATTCCAAAACTACTGTCTTATACACAGTGTAAGGGGATAAGGAACATGTACATAAGGATATATGAATGAGTGATGGTACAGAGCAGCATACAGTAGATGGTATCAGTACAGTATATACATATGAGATGAGTGTGTAGACAAAGTAAACAAAGTGGCATAGTTAAAGTGGCTAGTGATACATGTGTTACATAAGGATGCAGTCGATGTTGTAGAGTACAGTATATACATATGCATATGAGATGAATAATGTAGGGTAAGTAACATTATATAAGGTAGCATTGTTTAAAGTGGCTAGTGATATATTTACATCATTTCCATCAATTCCCATTATTAAAATGGCTGGAGTTGGGTCAGTGTCAATGACAGTGTGTTGGCAGCAGCCACTCAATGTTAGTGGTGGCTATTTAACAGTCTGATGGCCTTGAGATAGAAGCTGTTTTTCAGTCTCTCGGTCCCAGCTTTGATGCACCTGTACTGACCTCGCCTTCTGGATGATAGCGGGGTGAACAGGCAGTGGTTCGGTGGTTGATGTCCTTGATGATCTTTATGGCCTTCCTGTAACAACGGGTGGTGTAGGTGTCCTGGAGGGCAGGTAGTTTGCCCCCGGTGATGCGTTGTGCAGTCCTCACTACCCTCTGGAGAGCCTTACGGTTGAGGGCGGAGCAGTTGCCGTACCAGGCGGTGATACAGCCCGCCAGGATGCTCTCGATTGTGCATCTGTAGAAGTTTGTGAGTGCTTTTGGTGACAAGCCAAATTTTTTCAGCCTCCTGAGGTTGAATAGGCGCTGCTGCGCTTCTTCACGACGCTGTCAGTGTGAGTGGACCAATTCAGTTTGTCTGTGATGTGTATGCCGAGGAACTTAAAACTAGCTACCCTCTCCACTACTGTTCCATCGATGTGGATAGGGGGTGTTCCCTCTGCTGTTTCCTGAAGTCCACAATCATCTCCTTAGTTTTGTTGACGTTGAGTGTGAGGTTATTTTCCTGACACCACACTCCAAGGGCCCTCACCTCCTCCCTGTAGGCCGTCTCGTCGTTGTTGGTAATCAAGCCTACCACTGTTGTGTCGTCCGCAAACTTGATGATTGAGTTGGAGGCGTGCGTGGCCACGCAGTCGTGGGTGAACAGGGAGTACAGGAGACTCCTGTGTGTGTCAGGTCTAATGCTCTTTTGTAGTGTGTGGACTGTATTTGTGTCCCCATGTAATTATAGGCTAGCAAGCTACGAAAAAATAAAATATTCAGACCCCTTTACTTTTTCCACATTTTGTTACTTTACAGCTTTATTAATTTTTTTAGAACTCAATCTACACACAATACCCCATAATGACAACGTTTTTAGACATTTTTGCAAATAAAACACAACTTTATATAAGTATTCAGACCCTTTGCTATCAGACTCGAAATTGAGCTCAGGTGCACCCTGTTTCCATTGATCATCCTTGATGTTTGATTGGAGTCCACCTGTGCTAAATTCCATTGATTGGACATGATTTTAGAAAGGCACACATCTGTCTATATAAGGTCCCACAGGTGACGGGGCATGTCAGAGCAAAAACCAAGCCATGAGGTCCAAGGAATTGTCGGTAGAGCTTTGAGACAGGGTGATGTCGAGGCACAGATCTGGGGAAGGGTACAAAAAATGTCTGCAGCATTGAAGGACCCCAAGAACACAGTGGCCTCAATCATTCTTAAATTTAAGAAGTTTGGAACCACCAAGACTCTTCCTGGAGCTGGCCGCCCGACCAAACTGAGCAATCGGGGAGAAGGGCCTTGGTCAGGGAGGTGACCAAGAACCCGATGGTCACTCTGACAGAGCTCCAGAATTCCTCTGTAGAGATGGGAGAATCTTCCAAAAGAACAACCTCTGCAGCACTCCACCAATCAGGCCTTTATGGTAGAGTGGCAAAACATAAGCCACTCCTCAAAAGACCCATGACAGCCTGCTTGGAGTTTGCCAAAAGGCACCTAAAGGACTCGGACCATTAGAAACAAGATTCTCTCGTTTGATGAAACCAAGATTGAACTATTTGGCTGCATGCCAAGCGTCACGTCTGGAGGAAACCTGGCATCATCCCTACGGTGGCAGCATCATGCTGTGGGGATGTGTTTCAGCGGCAGGGACTGGAGACCAGTCCAGGATCGAGGGAAAGATGAGATCCTTGATGAAAACCTGCTCCAGAGTGTTCAGGACCCCAGACTGGGGCAAAGGTTCACCTTCCAACAGGACAACGGCTCTAAGCAAAGGCCAAAACAACGCAGGAGGGGCTTTGGGCCAAGTCTCTGATTGTCCCTGAGTGGCCCAGCCAGAGCCCGGACTTGAACCTGATCAAACATCTCTGGAGAGACCTGAAAGTAGCTGTGCAGCAACACTCTCCATCCAACCTGACAGACAGCGCTTGAGAAGAATGGGAGAAACTCTCCAAATACAGGTGTGCCAAGCTTGCAGCGTCGTACCCAAGAAGAATCGAGGCTGTAATCACTGCCAAAGGTGCTTCAACAATGTACTGAGAAAAGGGTCTGGATACTTATGTTAATAATACTTATGCAAATAATACATTTGAGAAATTCTAACTTGTTTTTGTTTAATCAATTTAATGAATTTATAGAATAAGGCTGTAATGTAACATAATGTGGTGGGAAAAGTTGTGGTCTAAATACTTTCCGAATGCACTGTAGAGAGGGGTTGATTAGATTGCTGGATCAGGTAAAGAAAGAGGGGAGGAGAGCTTAGTGAAGGAGGGAACTGAAGGCTATTGTAATGAGAAGAGGATTGGGAAGCGGGATAAATCGCTGAGACGGCAAGAGACGCCATTTTCAGTGGAATAGAGGATTTGAGAGAATTAGCCTATGGTACAATATGTTCAGTGATGCTAAAGCTTCTTTTCACACCAGAGGAAGGTAATGTATTCCAGACTCCATTGCATAACAATGAGAATGCTATTAATGTAGGCTACTTTAACCTGGCTGACTGGATGTTTTTACCCAATCTCATGGTGTTGGCTTGATCACTTGACCTCCTACATCAGTGTCTTTTTGTCTGTCAGTAACCATGGAAAAGGACAGACACTGCTCTATGCCCTAGCAACCTAAACTTGTTGTTAGTTGTTTACTGTAGTGTTGTCAAAGCTGCGGATAGTGTGGGCCATCTTCTTTTTTCTCAACTCTGTTGTCTGAATTTGCATATCACTCACGTGTCTGACTTCCTGTCTCACCACACACCACATCCTCTTACACCTTATGCCATGCCTTTACCCTGTATTTTGGCTTCTCTGCAGTACTGCACTACTCGAGCCACATGACTTGAGTCACAAATTTGATAACTTGAGACTTGAGTCCTGATTCTTGAGGCTCCAAGTCAACTTTGACTTGAGACTGACTTAATTATCTTGCCAGGTTTTGTCTCTGTGGATTGCTCTCCACGCAACCAGAGACCGTACCGCACTTGCAAAAACAGATTGGGTAGTGAAACGCACACACTGCTCTCTGATTGGAGCAGCAAACTCAATCAAAACAGGTCTGAGCTAGTGCAGTGAGACTGTTTTGTGTGAAGCTGAATGGAGAAAATTACATACAGTGCAAGTCAAAAGTTTGGACACCTACTCATTCAACAGTTTTAATTTCATTTGGACTATTTTCTACATTGTAGAATAATAGTTAATCAAATCAAATAATCAAATCACATGCGTTGAATACAACATCTTACAGTGATGCTTACTTGCGAGCCCCTTAGCAACAATGCAGTTTCAAAAAATACAGATAAGAATAAGAGGTAAAAGTAACAAGTAATTAAAGAGCAGCAGTGAAATAACATTAGCGAGACTATATACAGGGATCACCGATACAGAGTCAAATTGTGGGGACACCGGTTATTTGAGGTAGTATGTACATGTAGGTAGAGTTATTAAAGTGACTATGCATAGATGACAACAGAGAGTAGCAATGGTGTGGGGGGAGGGAGTAGCCATTTGCTGGGTAGCCATTTGATTAGATGTTCAGGAGTCTTATGGCTTGGGGGTAGAAGCTGTTTAGAAGCCTCTTGGACCTAGACTTGGCGCTCCGGTACCTCTTGCCGTGCAGTAGTAGAGAGAACAGTCTATGACTAGGGTGGCTGGAGTCTTTGACAATTTTTAGGGCCTTCCTCTGACACCACCTACCGCTGTAGAACCTTTGAGGATCTGAGGACCCATGCCAAATCTTTTCAATCTACTGAGGGGGAATAGGTTTTGTTGTGCCATCTTCACAACTATCTTGGTGTGCTTGGACCATGTTAGTTTGTTGGTGATGTGGACACCAAGGAACTTGAAGCTCTCATCCTGCTCCACTGCAGCACCGTCGGTGAGAATGGGGCTGTGCTCGGTCCTCTTTTTCCTGTAGTCCACAACCATCTCCTTTGTCTTGATCGCGTTGATGGAGATGTTGTTATCCTGGCACCACACGGCCAGGTCTCTGACCTCCCTATAGGCTGTCTCGTTGTTGTCGGTCATCGGCAAATTTAATGATGGTGTTGGAGTCGTGCCAGGCCGTGCAGTCATGAGTGAACAGGGAGTACAGGAGGGGACTGAGCACGCACGCCTGACGGGGCCCCTGTGTTGAGGATCAGCGTGGCGCATGTGTTGTTACCTACCCTTACCACCTGGGGGCTGCCCATTAGGAAGTCCAGGATCCAGTTGCATAGGGAGGTGTTTAATCCCAGGGTCCTTAGCTTATTGATGACCTTTGAGGACACTATGGTGTGGAACACTGAGCTGTAGTCAATGAATAGCATTCTCACATAGGTGTTGCTTTGGTTCAGGTGGGAAAGGGCAGTGTGGAGTGCAATGGAGATTGCATCATCTTTGGATCTGTTGGGGTGGTATGCAAATTTGAGTGGGTCTAGGGTTTCTGGGATGATGGTGTTGATGAGGGCCATGACCAGCCTTTCAAGGAATTTCATGGCTACAGATGTGAGTGCTACGGGTCAATAGTCATTTAGGCAGGTTACCTTAGTGTTCTTGGGCATAGGGACTATGGTGGTCTGCTTAAAACATGTTGGTATTACAAACTCGGACAGGGAGAGGTTGAAAATGTCAGTGAAGACACTTGCCAGTTGGTCAGCGCATGATTGGAGTACACGTCCTGGTAATCCATCGGGCCCTGTGGCCTTGTGAATGTTGACCTGTTTAAAGGTCTTACTTACGTCGGCTGCGGAGAGCTTTATCAAACAGTCTTCCGTAACAGCTCTCATGCATGTTTCAGTGTTATTCACCTCGAAGCTAGCATAGAAGTAGTTTAGGTCGTCTGGTAAGCTCGTGTCGCTGGGCAGCTCTCGGCTGTGCTTCCCTTTGTAGTCTGTAATGGTTTGCAAGCCCAGCCACATCTGACGAGCGTCAGAGCCGGTGTTCGACTCGATCTTAGTCCTGTATTGACGCTTTGCCTGTGTGATGGTTCGTCTGCAAGCATAGCAGGATTTCTTATAAGCTTCCGGGTTAGGATCCCGCTCCTTGAATGCGGCAGCTCTGGCCTTTAGCTCAGTGTGGATGCTGCCTGTAAACATTGGCTTCTGTTTGGGGTATGTACTGTGGGGACGACGTCATCGATGCACTTATTGATGAAGCCAATGACTGATGTGGTGTACTCCTCAATGCCATCGGAGGTATTCCAGAAAATATTCCAGTCTGGGCTAGCAAAACAGTCCTGTAGCATAGCATCTGCTTCATCTGACCACTTTTTTTATTGATCTAGTCACGGGTGCTTCCTGCTTTTTTTGCTTGTAAGCAGGAATCGGGTGGATAGAATTTATGGCCAGATTTGCCAAATGAAGGCTTTGTATGTGTCTGTGTGTGGAGTATAGGTGGTCCAGAGTTCTTTTTCCTCTGATTGCACATTTAACGTGCTGATAGAAATTTGGTAAAACAGATTGAACTTTCTCTGCATT
The DNA here is from genome assembly GCF_021184085.1 of Oncorhynchus gorbuscha. Taxonomy (NCBI): domain Eukaryota; kingdom Metazoa; phylum Chordata; class Actinopteri; order Salmoniformes; family Salmonidae; genus Oncorhynchus; species Oncorhynchus gorbuscha. Next base: position 19,911 of record NW_025746891.1, read on the forward strand.
AAAGTCCCTGGCTACTAGGAGCGCCGCTTCTCGGTGAGCATTTTCTTTTTGCTTATGACTGAATACAGCTCATTAATGTGGTCTTAGTGCCAGCCTCTGACTATGGTGGTATGTAAACAGCTACGAAAAATACAGATGGAGGTAGGTAGTGTGGTCTACAGTTTATCATGAGATAAACGTCAGGCGAGCAATAGACTTCCTTAGATATCGTGCACCAGCTGTTTTATTTTTATTTTTACAAAAATACATAGTCCGCCGCCCCTTGTCTTAGACGTTGCTGTTCTATCCTGCCGGCACAACGTATAACCAGCCAGCTGTATGTCGTTCAGCCACGACTCTGAAGCATAAGATGTTAGTTTTTAATGTCCCGTTGGTAGTTTAATCTTCCGCGTAACTTGTTGATTGCACATTTGCAAGCAGAGTGGAGGAAGTGGAGGTTTATTGGATCGCCTGCGAATTCTCAGAAGGCAGCTGGATCTTCGGCACCGCTTTTTCCGCCTCTTCACACAGATCATGGGTATCGGGGCCTGTTCCTGAGGAAGCAGTGTGTCCTTTGCGTCGGGCTCGTTAGAGTGGTGAAAGGAAAAAGAGCATTCTGCTAGTCCGTGGTGAGTAATCGCAGTCCTGATGTCCAGAAGTTTTCGGTCATAAGAGATGGTAGCGGCAACATTATTTACAAGATAAGTGACAACGCAAATAAAAAAACACAATTGGCTGGGGGCACGTAAAACGTCTGCCATCTTCTCCAGCGCCATTGTAACCGGAAGACATCAAAACTATGAAATAACACATGTAGTAGCCAAACAATTGTTAAACAAATCAAAATATATTTGAGATTCTTCAAAGTAGCCACCCTTTGCCTTGATGGCAGTTTTGCACACTCTTGGCATTCTCTCAACCAGCTTCACCTGGAATGCATTTCCAACAGTCTTGAAGGAGTTCCCATTACTGACACCAGCAAAGCACCCCACTCCATTACACCTCCTCCATGCTTCACGGTGGGAACCACACATGCTGAGATCATCCGTTCACCTACTGTGCGTCTCACAAAGACATGGCGGTTTGAACCAAAAATCTCAAATTGGGACTCAGCAGACCAAAGGACAGATTTCCTCTGGTTTAATGTCCATTACTCGTGTTTCTTGGCCCAAGCAAGTATCTTCTTATCGTTGTCCTTTAGGAGTGGTTTCTTTGCAGCAATTTGACCATGAAGGAATGATTCATGCAATCTCCTCTGAACAATTGATGTTGAGATGTCTGTAACTTAAACTTTGAAGCATGTATTTGGGCTGCAATCTGAAGTGTAGTTAACTCTAATGAACTTATCCTCTGCAGCAGAGGTAACTGAAATTTTCCGAATTGACTGACCTTTGTCTTAACGTATTTTTTTTTTGTTTTTTTTTTTGCTTATTTGAGCTGTTGAAGTCTATATCAAGATCTTTTACCAAATAGGGCTATCTTCTGTATACCATACCTACCATGTAACAACACAACTGATTGGCTCAAACACATTAAGAAGGAAAAAATATCCACAAATGTACTTTTAACAAGGCACACCTGTTAATTGAAATGTTTGGGCACATTGTAGAATAATAGTGAAGACATCAACTGTGAAATAACACATGGAATAGTAACCCAAAAAAGTGTTATACAATCTAAATATACTTTATATTTGGATTCTTCAAAGTAGCCACCATTTGCCTTGACAACTTTGCACATTTGTGGCATTCTCTCAACCAGCTTCATGAGGTGTAATGTATTTCAATTAACAGGTGTACCTTGTTAAAATTACATTTGTGGAACTTCTTTCCTTCTTACTGCATTTGAGCAAATCAGTTGTGTTGTGACAAGGTATCGGTGGTATACAGAAGGTGACTCCAAACTTTTGACTGGTACTGTACATATGAGATGAGTAAAGCAGTATGTAAACATTTCTTAAAGTAACTTGTGTTCTGTTAATAAAGTGTCCAGTGATTCAATGTCTATGTATATAGACCAGCAGCCTCTAAGGTGCAGGGTTGCGTAACCGGGTGGTAGCCGGCTAGTGATGGATATTTTACAGTCTGATGGCCTTGAGATGGAAGCTGTTTTTCAGTCCCAGCTTTGATGCACCTGTACTGACCTCTCCTTCTGCCAGTGAGCAAATGCTAATCTGTGCTAGCTCTGTTTTGAAAGTTGAAGTTGGGGTGCATGAGAGAGCAGTGTGAGGTGCTGTAGATTAACTGGATTAGAGATTATACAGGAGAGCATCTGTCAGAGAGCCTCTCTCCTACCACCAGCTCTGGGCTACTGCTACCACCAGCTCTGGGCTACTGCTACCACCAGCTCTGGGCTACTGCTACCACCAGCTCTGGGCTACTGCTACCACCAGCTCTGGGCTACTGCTACCACCAGCTCTGGGCTACTGCTACCACCAGCTCTGGGCTACTGCTACCACCAGCTCTGGGCTAGCGCTATGCTACCTCTTGGGAACCTCAATTCCCTTTTTACTGTAACTTTACATCTTATCTATTTTTAACAACATATAAAAGCCTAATGACTGTTACAAAGTGTTATATTATTGATTTGCTGTGTGTGTGGGATTCCTCCTGTTAAAGCAGTTCGTATAACACAGTATCCTGTATGAGGTATTGTCTCTGTCTCTCTCTGTCAGACATGTCGCGGCGCAGTATGAGGCTGGTTTTAGGGGGATACTACCACCAGTCATCAGACGATGATGAGTCCTCCTCAGTTTCCTACAGGGAGAGCCCCGTGAGGTGTGTTTGTGTTTCATGTTGTACCGTATAGCGTAATACAGTAGACCTGACAAAGTTGCTTTAACAAAGCCCTCTCGCTCTCTCTCTCGCTCTCTCTCGCTCTCTCTCAGGGTTTTACTAAGAGGAAGACAGGTGGTCGTAAAGTGGCGGCCTCTCGTACCTCCAGCCGGGCCAACAGCGTGGCTAGCACCGCTAGCAGCAAGGGTAGTACAGTGGAGCCACCCATCAATGCTGAGGACTACATTGGTACGGTTCACACCACTTCCTGCATCCACAGTCCTATTGACACTCTGTCCTACTCACTCAGTTACTTTCATTGTCTAGGCCTATACTGTATAGCTTTGTATTGCAGCTGCCTCTTTGTCTATGGTTATAGTTAGCTATTATGGCTATTCAAAACTAACCATCTAACTCTCTTTGTCCCCGCACCCCCTGCCCTTCAGGCGTCTCAAGCTTGGTTCAGAGAAGGAAGACCTTCCAGGAACCTCTTGCCCCAGCCCCAGCCTGAACCTGGCTCCCAGCCCCATGGGCTTCTCGACCTGCCAGACCGGCCTGAACCAGGCCAAGAGCCAGAGCAGCGCCATGGACAGCTCTGGATACTCCTCTTCAGAGGCAAGACGTTACAGAGGATACTCTGGAGACTCCTCCTTAGGCGAACAAGGGCTAGCGCCAGCCGCAGAGATCTGGCACTAACAGGACAAGTGCTCGTGCCAATTGGAGTGAGTACTCTGTGTGTGCTAGCGTAGCATTAGCTGGTCTCTATGCTTGTAGCTTGTTTGTTAGCATTAGCTTTATCTCTCTCTCTCTTCCTGTAGCCCCTCCGTTTATCCCGGCTGATGTGGGGAAGGCCATTCTAATTGCCATCCTCCTCATCCTATTGACCTTCGGTGAGTGACATCACACTACAGAATCAGACAGTCTATAGTTCTATAGAACTTCCATGAAAAGAACCAACATCACTGTTACTTTATTGGTGCCAGCAGTACATTGTCCACAGAAGAAATGCCTAACCATAGTACTTACTGACAATTTAAATAACAGAAGTACAACACACACACACCCGTTGTTGACGAGCAAAAATGTTCAAAATATTGTCTGTGTAGCCTGTCCTGTATGATAATGTGCTCCTTAGTGTATTCAAGTCTATTCTACCCCTTTCTGCTAGGCTGCTGGCTCCTTGCCCCCTTGGTATGGGCCACCCTGACTTCAGCCCTGAATGCTATCACTATGACCCTGAACCGATCTGTCATCACCCCAACTCCGCCACCTCTCTTCACTATGCCACCTGTCAAGGCTATGGTAGGATCTGATGGGACCACATACCCGGCAATAATCTCTCTTTCTCTTGATTTGACGCTCTGCATGTGTACTCCTGGATTGTACAGTTAAAAGCTTGTTTGTTGAAACTCTTTCTGCAGGAGGGAGCTTCGGTATTGCATTCTGCTCTGGAAGCCAAGATGAACACCATCCTGGTAAGAGAGACAAAGAGAGAATGCACAAACTATACTGCATTTGGGTGTATTCATTTGGTTTTAACTCACTTGTGTGCGTGTTCTCCCGCAGAGAGAAATTGAAATTCTTAAGAAGAAGGAACACCAGCAGAAATTTGTAACCGAGGTGAGTGCTCTATAGTGCAGTATTATGTGGAATGGGGTATCATAAGGTCCTATAACAGTCTAGTATGGAGAACAGGGTTTCAGTTATAGATGTCTGTAGTAGTGTAATAGGGAGTCCTCTTATAGGGCTCTATAATAGTGCAGTATTTGGGAAATAGTGTTTTCATTTTTTATGTAATATATACACATACACACTACTGTTGAAAAGTTTAGGGTCACTTAGAAATGTCCTTGTTTTTGATAGAAAAGCAAAAAAATAGTCTAAAATAACATCAAATTGATCAGAAATATAGTGTGGACATTGTTAATGTTGTAAATGACTATTGTAGCTGGAAACTGCAGATTTTTTTATGGAATATCTACATAGGCCCATTATCGGCAATCATCACTTCTGTGTTCCAATGGCATGATGTGTTAGCTGTTAGCAGTTGTTATTCTTCAATAACACAAACCCCAAAGCAAATCGGGGAGAAAAATGTATTTATTTGAAAAGGACAAATCATAGATGCTACGCTGGGAGGTAGATGTTCATTCCCCCTGTTGTCCTCAGCTTTTCTCCACAGAACAAATAACAGGATGTAATTTATAACCCCCCAACCTAGCTTGGGGTTGACCAATCAGAAGTCCTTGTAGTACAACTGGGCCAATTGCCATATAACAAATATCCTGCTCCAGACTCAATGTACAGAACGTAGCTCTGAGTTCAGGACTGACATTCCACAGATTCTAAACAGCTGTTGAACTGAAAACCAACTCCTATTTACATTGACAATTCCCTATTGATCATAGTACTCCATTTAGTTTAGTACGCGTGTCCTCATCCTCTGCGTTGTGTGTTTATCTTCAAAATATTATTGTATAGCTAATCTAAGTTTATCATTTTAAAATACTAATTGATCATTAGAAAACCATTTTGCAATTATGTTAGCACAGTTAAACTGTAGTACTGATTTAAAGAATCAATAAAACTGGCCTTCTGTAGACTAGTTGAGAATCTGTAGAATCAGCATTTGTGGCTTCGATTACAGGCTCAAAATGGCCAGAAACAAAGAACTAACTTCTGAAATTCGTCAGTCTATTCTTGTTCTGAGAAATTAAGGCTATTCCATTTGTGAAATTGCCAAGAAACTGAAGATCTCGCACAACGCCTGTGTACTACTCCCTTCACAGAACGGTGCAAACTGGCCCTAACCAGAATAGAAAGGGGAGTGGGGAGGCCCCGATGCACAACTGAGGAAGAGGACGAGTACATTAGTGTCTAGTTTGAGAAACGGACGCCTCACAAGTCCTCAACTGGCAGCTTCATTAAATAGTACCCGCAAAACACCCGTCTCAACATCAACAGTGAAGCAGCTACCCCAGGATGCTGGCCTTCTAGGAGGAGGTGTGATGGTGTGGGGGTGATTTGCTGGTGACACCGTCTGTGATTTAGAATTCAAAGCACACATAACCAGCATGGCTACCACAGCATTCTGCAGCGATACGCCATCCCATCTGGTTTGCGCTTAGTGGGACTATCATTTATTTTTCAACAGGACAATGACCCGACACACCTCCAGGCTGTGTAAGGGATATTTTACCAAGAAGGAGAGTGATGGAGTGGTGCATCAGATGACTTGGCCTCCACAATCACCCGCCCTCAACCCAATTGAGATTGTTTGGGATGAGTTGGACCGCAGAGTGTAGGAAAAGCAGACAATTTTTTACAATTTTATTTTACCTTTATTTAACTAGGCTAGTCAGTTAAGAGCAAATTCTTATTTACAATGACGGCCAAACCCGGACGACGCTGAGTTAATTGTGCGCCTCCCTATAGGACTCTCAATCATGGCTGGGTGTGATTCAGCCTGGATTCAAACCAGGGACTATAGTGACGCCTCTTGCACTGAGATGCAGTGCCTTAGATCGCTGTGCCACTCGGGAGCGCAGCATATGTGGCAACTCCTTCAAAACTGTTGGAAAAGTATTCCAGGGGAAGCTGGTTGAGAGAATGCCAAGAGAAGAGTCCAGGCAAAGGGTGTCTACTTTGAAGAATCTAAATGTAAAACATATTTTGATTTCTTTAACACTTATTTTTGGTAACTACATGATTCCATGTGTTATTTCATAGTTTTGATGTCTTCACTATTATTCTACAATGTAGAAAATAGTAAAAATAAAGAAAAACCCTGGACTGAGTAGGCGTGTCAATTTTTTGACTGGTACTGTATATATGTATCTTATCTATAGAATTGTTGTATATTTACGTATATGTTTGAGATGTTGTGCTCGTCTATCCCAACAGATGGTAGAGAGACTGCAGACAGACTTGGCAGACGTGAGAACAGACATGAGGGATGTGAGAGTGAGAGTGGACAGGTGAGTGTGTGTGTCAGGCCCCAATACAGAACCTGCCCCCTAGCTTCTGTCCCTAGCCCCTACCTCCTAGCATCTACCTCCTGTCCTTAGCCCTAGCTCCTGTCCCATGCTCCCTAGGCACTTGGGAAGATTTGAAAGGAGTGAAAACATACTCCCATACTTTTTCTGTTAACCAATCTAATGTCCAAACCTTGTTTGCAAAAAAACTTTGGATTTAAGATTTCCTCTCTGTTTCTTCATAGGTTTTGGCCTTTCTAGGAGTTTTTCCTAGCCAATGTGCTTCAACACCTGCATTGCTTGCTGTTTGGGGTTTTAGGCTGGGTTTCTCTACAGCACTTTGAGATATAAGCTGATGTACAAAGGGCTATATAAATACATTTGAAATTTGATTTGATTTGAAGACAATCTTGACTTAGCCTTTAAAAAATATATATCTCTGTTTCTCAATTAAGTTCTATTTTTTTCTATTGTAGTGTGAATCCATTGGATTGGGAGCATCGTTTGAGCGAGCAGACAGCCGGCTTCATCAGTCAGGTGGGCGAGCTGAAGGACCAACACACACACGTCAAGCAGCGAGTCGCTGCCCTGGAGGACCAGAGTGCCACGGTAATGTACAAAACACGCAAACTCAAGTCAAATTTGTAGCACTGAACTTTTGCACTTTAAGTGCTTCTGCATAAGAGATGGTGCTAAATAACTCAAATGTGAATGGTAGTCCAAAATGGCACCCAATTCCCTACATAGTGCACTACATTTCCCATTTTAGTCATTTAGCAGATTCTCTCCTCCAGAGCGACTTACAATTACTTTTGTCCAGAGCCCTATGGTAGTGCACTATATAGGGAATGGGGTGCTGTTTGGGACACAATAATTGATGAGCCATTGATGAGCCTTCCTAACCTAATGGATGTGGTTTCTCTGTGTTGTGTAGCTGGGGAAGCAGGTCTACTCTGTTCAGAACCAGCCTCCTCCAGCTCCCAACGCCAACACACACCTGACCCCTGAGCTCGAAGAGGCCATGGCCAAATGGCTGCATGAGAATGAGCCACGGATGGTGAAAGAGGTTGTGAAGAACTGCAGTCCCCTATTGGCTGACAGGATGCCGGACTTTGCCTTGGAGTCCCAAGGTGCCAGTGTTGTGAGCACACGGTGTTCCGAGACGTGCCGTACCCGCTCGGCATGCGTGTCCTTCCTGGGTGTACCCCTCTGGTACCCCTCTGAGAACCCCCGCACTGTTATCCAGGGTCAGGCGGTGCAAGCTGGGAAGTGCTGGGCGTTCTACGGAGCGCAGGGCACCCTGGTCATCGCCCTATCTCATCCTGCCCACATCACCCATGTCACACTGGAGCACCTCCCGGTCTCCAACGCGCCCACCGGACGCATCGACAGCGCGCCCAAGGCCTTCTCTGTCTACGTGAGTCATCTGTGACCTCTAGCCCTTCCCTGACACTCTAGTCAGTGCACAACTTTTCCCAGAGCCACATCTACATAATCTACTGTTGAAGATTCCCTACAGAGGTGTTTAGAGCAGTATGGTGAATATCTTTAACGCTGATTACTCATTTCTGTCTTTTAAAATCTGTCTCATCGCTTTCTCTCTCTGTGCAGGGTATGTCCACTGAGACAGAAGACGGCACCTGGCTGGGAACCTTCACTTATGACCAGCATGGAGGGGCAATCCAGACCTTCCAACTGCCTGTGAGTCCCATCCATTTAAACTTTGCCTCAGTTGTATTCATTAGTACACACCGTTTCAAAATGAAGCAAAACATTTTGCTACAGAAAATTAGTGTTTCTTATTGGACAAGTTCAGGTAGTCCTCTCTTTCAGTTTGGTTCCTAGTGAACACGACCTCCGGTTAGGATGACTAGGTTATTTTTAGGGGGCGTGAGACATTAGTCGGGCTCGATGTTTATGCAACAGACTATAGCTGAAATAAGCCTGGAACAGAACTGGACCAGGACCATAGAACAAAGTTCAAACTACCTAGCTAGTAGCTACTGTTGACCCTAATGCAGTATCCATTCAGTCATCAGTTGCGTTGCTTGTTCTAACCCTTTACCCTTCCTGTTCTCTATGTCAGAATCCTACCAGGGCCATCTATTATTTTGTGGAGCTGCGCGTTCTGAGTAACTGGGGTCACCTGGAGTACACATGCGTGTACCGCTTCCGTGTGCACGGACACATGGCCTCCTCCTCCAAGTGAGAGACGTTCATCGTCCACCTCAACCACAGACCCCCGAGGCTTCGCTTTCATATCAGAGCAACGTTCTTTTTGCATCTCAACATTATGACGGACCATTCTAAATAAATTTCTTTATTTGGCGTAATCAGGATGGCTTCCTAAACTGGCTTCTGCCGGGTGTGAGGTTAGAGGTCTGCAAGGTTTTGTTACAATTTGCAGTTTCATTTCTGGCAGAGGTATTGACCTGGCTAATAGGAGTGTGGGGATGGGTTTTTCAGAGTTTCAAATTGAACTTGTGTGTGTGTGTGTGTGTGTGTGTGTGTGTGTGTGTGTGTGTGTGTGTGTGTGTGTGTGTGTGTGTGTGTGTGTGTGTGTGTGTGTGTGTGTGTGCTTTTGAGCATTGATTATTTGTTTGCATTTTAACGCCCAGCCACAGCGGACAAAGATTTCAGATTGTGCTTTGTGTGTTTGTGACAATCCCTCCTGGGTTACTGGGCTCTTTATTTTGTTTAATTTCATCTGTCTTAAAATGATATACAAAGGTTTAATTATGGTTAAAAAGAACGTTGTTGGATGTATATATTGCAAGAATCAAGATGTATTGTTCATTATTTTATTAGTCCGATAAGAATAGGATGTAATATGTTTAAATGATTTTTCCGTTGGCCTGAATGGTTAAGTCTCGACCCACCTTGCCAATAGGCTTCCTATTACAGGATGAACTATATGATTGTAGATGCTTTCTACTTTGCATTTGGTAATGCACTGGTGTTTCAATGTCCTTTATAATAATAGAGACGAGAGAAATAGACAGGAGCACGCTGGTGTTTCAATGTCCTTTATAATAATCGAGACTAGAGGGAAATAGACAGGAGCACCCTGGTGTTTCAATGTCCTTTATAATAATAGAGACTAGAGAGAAATAGACAGGAGCACACTGGTGTTTCAATGTCCTTTATAATAATAGAGACTAGAGAGAAATAGACAGGAGCACACTGGTGTTTCAATGTCCTTTATAATAATAGAGACCTGAGAGAAATAGACAGGAGCACACTGGTGTTTCAATGTCCTTTATAATAATAGAGACCTGAGAGAAATAGACAGGAGCACGCTGGTGTTTCAATGTCCTTTATAATAATCGAGACTAGAGGGAAATAGACAGGAGCACGCTGGTGTTTCAATGTCCTTTATAATAATAGAGACTAGAGAGAAATAGACAGGAGCACACTGGTGTTTCAATGTCCTTTATAATAATAGAGACTAGAGAGAAATAGACAGGAGCACACTGGTGTTTCAATGTCCTTTATAATAATAGAGACCTGAGAGAAATAGACAGGAGCACACTGGTATTTCAATGTCCTTTATAATAATAGAGACCTGAGAGAAATAGACACTGAGGTTGCAACGTATTATCTTTCACATTTAAAAAAAAACGTTTTTCCTTTTTTCCCAATTTCATGGTATCTAATTGGTAGTTACTGTCTTGTCTCATCGCTGCATCTCCCGTATGGGCGAGGGTCGAGAGCCGCGCGTCTTCCGAAACACAACCCAACCGCACTGCTTCTTGACACAATGCCCACTAAACCCGAAAGCCAGCCGCACTAATGTGTCGGAGGAAACGCCATACACCTGGCGACCGTGTCAGCGTGCACTGCGCCTGGCCCGCGACAGGCCAATTGTGTGCCGGCTGCGACAGAGCCTGGACTCTAACCTAGAATCTTTAGTGGCACAGCTAGCACTGCAATGCAGTGCCTTAGACCACTGTGCCACTCGGGAGGCCTGGAACATATTGTCTGAATTCAAAAATACAGCTTAGTTTATATGACTTGCAGCATTTAATTTGTCTTAATTTGTCTTTTTACCAATGTTGATCAGTTTAATAGTAAATACATAATTGCTCTTACCAATTTTACTGCAATACTTGAATAACTTTCACCTCAAAAGCAATGCGTCCATTGCAATGATGTCTAAATGTCAGGCTTTTCTACTTCTAAACATTTGTAAATAGCAAAAAAGTAACCTTGTACTTTTTGCTAGTGTTTGATGCAAATAATCAGGAACTTTTTTTATTTCATGTTTTAAATCATTATGTTTACAATTACAGTATTATGTGCAGCAGTGGTAGCTATAGACTAACAAACGACTGATCACAAAAATACCCTATACAGTATGATTAGCTCTCAATAGCATTTTATTTCGGTATTGTGTTTTTCTGATGTTACAGCAGTGAAACATCATACTTAACGCTCGGTCAATTTGAAGTTTGTCCAACTACAACAGAATTTAAGTAAATAATTTCCCCATAGGAATGTAGTTCAATACCTGAAATGACTGGCTATGTATCCACCTCATTTTCGAATGCTTTTAAAATACGGAAGCCATATGCGCAAACTATGGTTACAACAATACAGTACCAGTCAAAAGTTTGGAGACACCTACTCATTGAAGGCTTTTAATTTGTACTATTTTCTACGTTGTGGAATAATAGTGAAGACATCAAAACTATGAAATAACACACATGGAATCATATAGTAACCAAAAAAGTAATTAACATATCAAAATATATTTGAGTTTCTTCAAAGTAGCCACTCTTTGCCTTGATGACAGCTTTGCACACTCTTGGCATTCTCTCAACCAGCTTCACCTGGAATGCTTTTCCAACAGTCTTTTATAGGATTTCCCACATATGCTGAGCACTTGTTGGCTGCTTTTCCTTCACTCGGGGCGGCAGGTATTAATAGTATTTAATCTCTCCTCAGACTAATATTATTCTGTTGGTCCTGTGGGTACCTTTGCCACTGTTCCACCCCTTGTGTGTTGCGCTGTCACCGAAAGTTGCGCAATCGAATCCCCGAGCTGACAAGATAAAAATCTGTCATTCTGCCCACTGTTCCTAGGCAGTTTATTGTAAATAAGAATTTGTTCTTAACTGACTTGCCTAGTTAAATAAATGTTTTTTTAAAACAAGACAAACATCCCAAACATCTCAATTGGGTTGAGGTTGGGTGATTGTGGAGGCCAAGTCATCTGATGCAGCACTCCATCACTCTCCTTGATCAAATAGCCCTTACACAGCCTGAAGGTGTATTGGGTCATTTTTCTGTTAAAAAAACAAATGATTGTCCCACTAAGCGCAAACCAGATGGGATTGCGTATCGCTGCAGAATGCTGGAGTAGCCATGCTGGTTAAGTGTGCCTTGAATTCTAAATAAATCACAGATCTTGTCACCAGTAAAGCACCCCCACACCATCACACCTCCTCCTCCATACAGATCATACGTTCACCTACTCTGCCTCTCACAAACACACGGCGGTTAGAACCAAAAATCACAAATTTGAACTCATAAGACCAAAGGAACAGATTTACACCGGTCTATTGTCAATTGCTTGTGTTTCTTGGCCCAAACAAGTCTCTTCTTATTGGTGTCCTTTACTAGTGTTTTTTTTTGTTGCAGCAATTCGACCATGAAGGCCTGATTCACGCAGTCTGCTCTGAACAGTTGAGATTTGTCTGTTTCTTGAACTCTGTGAAGCATTTATTTGGGCTGCAATTTCTGAGGCTGGTAACTCTAATGAAATTATCCTCTGCAGCAGGTAACTTTGGGTCTTTCCTGTGGCGGTCCTCTTGAGAGCCAATTTCATCATAGCGTTTGATGGTTTTTGCAACTGAGTTCTTAATGTTCCATATTGACTAACCTTCATGTCTTTAAAGTAATGATGGACTGTCATTTCTCTGCTTATTTTAGCTGTTCTTGCCATAATATGAACTTGGTATTTTGGCAAATAGGGCTATGTTCTGTATACCATCCCTACCTGGTCACAACACAACCGATTGGCTCAAACACATTAAGAAGGAAAGACATTCCACAAATGAACTTTTAATGCACACCTGTTATTTGAAATGCATTCCAGGTGACTACCTCATGAAGCTGGTTGAGAGAATTCCAAGAGTGTGCAAGGCTGTCATCAAGGCAAAGGGTGGGTACTTTGAAGAATCTCAAATCTAAAATATATTTAGACTTGTTTAACACTGTTTTGGTTACTACATGATTCCATATGTGTTATTTCAAAGTTGTGATGTCTTCACTATTATTCTACAGTGTAGAAAGTAGTAACAATGAAGAAACCCTGGAATGAGTAGGTGTTTCCAAACTTTTGCCTGGGACATACATACATTTATATACTGACTATGACATATACTCTGAAATTGAACATACACATTCTTTGGGGTTACTTTTCTGCAATAGTGCTCTTTGACAGAGTGGCATTTTGACAGGTACATGATCAGATGTTTAGAATTGGGACATACTGTACTTAACCAAGTGTGTGTTATATTGGCACGAAATGGGATAAAACATTTTCAAACAGGAAGGTATTACCTGAAGTTGTTTAACAATTCAGAATTGTTTTGTGTTGCAAAATTGTTGCTACATTGTACCCAACTGAATACGGCACAGGTGAACATAATGCTCATGATATTGGTTTGTATTTATTTAACCATGTGCATATCAAACATAATTGAATGAAGGACATTGTGTTATTTATGAGTTTTTCAAATTCTCAGTGGTATATGATATTTATTTGCTATGGATCAGGTCATTGATAATGCATCAATATTGTACCATGTAATTAATGTAGGGTAATGTAAAATGACTGCAGAAGTCTTCCCTTGAACTGTTAAATCCAAGTCCAGGCACTCGTGTGGTTTGAAAGTTAAAAAAATATTATTATTATTAAAATTGTATCGGCTTACTGTGTCTGATACAAAATGGAGGAGATGCAGTTGTATAGCCTTGACTCACTTTGTATCAGACACCCTGATGAAGGCCTAAGCCGATGCGCATTAGTGTATTTTAATAATGTTGTATCCCATTAATGAAAGGCTTCCTAAAGTTCAAACCCACCAGGTTCCTTGACTTTGATTGGTTATGCCGCTTATTACTTATTTGATGTTATAATTTTCCCATATGCTTTTCAGTTCCTATTCCCCTCAAAGAGCACCTGTGGTTGTTTTGTAATACCTGAAGCGCTTCTGCTCTGTTTGTTTTTTAAGGTGTTATAGGCAGAGTGACAAATAAAACTTCTCAACCCTGTTGCTTTTAGCAACTGATTATTTTAACTGAAATTGCTCAGCAATGCTTTAAAGTGAAGCTACAGTGGCTTCAGAAAGTAGTCCTACCTCTTGCCTTATTCAACATTTTGTTGTGTTACAGCCTGAATTCAAAATGGATTCAAATAAGTTTCACCCATTTACCCACAATACCCCATATTGACAAAGTGAACTTGTTTTTATGATTTTTTTGCACATGTCTCATTTACAGAAGTATAAGAATATTTTGAAGATAAATACACAACGCAGGGACAGAGAATGAGAGGTCAAGAGACAGAGAACGAGAGGTCAAGAGTACTAAAAGTCAATAGAGTAGTAACGTTCAATTAGGGAATTAACAATGGAAATAGTTGGTTTTCAGTTCAATTTTTTTTTTAGGAATGTCAGTCCTGAACTCATAGCTACGTGTGGCACGCTCTCATTGGTCCAACCTGAAATAGGATACTTGTTATTTGGTCATTGGCACAGTTTTATTGCAAGGAATTCTAATTGTCAACCACAAGCTAGGGATTGGTTATAAAGTACATCCTGTCCCTTTGTTTTGTGGAGAGAATCGCAGGGGACAGGGGTGCATGAACATCAACCATCAACCTCCCTGCATGATTTGTTCTCTCTGAATAAACCTATTATATGTGAGCTTTTCTGACAGCTGGTGCTTAAAGCTAGTGAGGGAGATAAGTATTTCCAGTTTCAAAGACTGTTTGCAGTTCGTTCCAGTCATTGGCAGCAGAGAACTGGAAGGAAAGGTGGCTGAAGGAGGAATTGGCTTTGGGGGTGACCAGTGAAATATACCTGCTGGAGCGCATGCTGCAGGTGGGTGCTTGATAGGAATTTAGAATTCCTCTGTGTTTTGTAGCCAAAACCAAATTCACACTCTTATCTATTTCATGATAAGTTGTAAGTTTATCATTTTGCATGAATTAGCAAGAGACCAGTCTTAAAAACAAGTTCAGCATTTATTCTTGATGAGTACCCACCCAAAATACAAAGAACATTACATTTTAAAGAGAACATAAAATGACGTCATCAGTTTCACACACTCTCCCATCCCCACAATAGCGCAGTGTATTCAGGTCTGGAGATCTTCTACTCCCCTCATAAAACTACATCCCAAACTGTCTAAAAGATGTACTTTTCTCCATTAATGGAACACAAACCAAACATTCTTATCTGTCTGAAAAGCTATATCATCTCTCCCCTTAAACCCGCAAGGTACAGACAATTAATTTGTTTTCCTTACATTTTCAGTAACAGCTTAACCAAGAGCCCATACATTTCATATAACATAATAGTATCAGAATAAATGGTTTTAATTGAAATGTATACATTATTAATCATTTCATCTATAATTTCCTTCAACAGTGCTGCTATGGTGACCAGTGAGTTGAGATAAGGCGGGGCTTTACCTAGCAACGACTTAGATGACCAGGAGCCAGTGGGTTTGGCGACAGATGTGAAGCGAGGGCCAGCCAACGAGAGCATACAGGTCACAGTGGTGGGTAGTATATGGGGCTTTGGTGACAGAACGGATGGCACTGTGATAGACTGCATGCAATCTGCTGAGTAGAGTGTTGGAGGTTATTTTGTAAATGACATCGCTGAAGTCGAGGATCGGTAGCAGAGTCAGTTTTACTAGGGCAAGTTTGGCGGCGTGAGTGAAGGAGATTTTGTTGCGAAATAGAAAGCCGAATCTAGATTTGATTTTAGATTGAAGCTGTTTGATATGATTCTGGAAGGAGAGTTGAAAAGCATGCATTTGGTTTTACTAGCGTTTAAGAGCAGTTGGAGGCCACTGAAGGAGTGTTGTACGGCATTGAAGCTTGTTTGGAGGTTTGATAGCACAGTGTCCAAGGAAGGGCCAGAAGTATACAGAATGGAGTCGTCTGCGTAAAGGTGGATCAGGGAATCTCCCGCAGCAAGAGGAACATCATTGATATATACAGAGAAAAGAGTCGGACCGAGAATTGAACCCTGTGGCACCCCCATAGAGACTGCCAGAGGACCGGACAACATGCCCTCCGATTTGACACACTGAACTCTGTCTGCAAAGTAGTTGGTGAACCAGGCAAGGCAGTCGTTAGAAAAACCGAGGCTACTGAGTCTGCCGATAAGAATATGGTGATTGACAGAGTCGAAAGCCTTGGCCAGGTCGTTGAAGACTGCTGCACAGTACTGTCTTTTATCGATGGCGGTTATGATATCGTTTAGTATCTTGAGTGTGGCTGAGGTGCACCCCTGACCGGCTCGGGAACCAGATTGCACAACGGAGAAGGTACGGTGGGATTTGAGATGGTCAGTGATCTGTTAACTAGTTAAAACTCAAACGTTCATTAAAATACACATGCAGGGTATTGAATTAAAGCTACACTCGTTGTGAATCCAGGCAATGAGTCAGATTTTTAAAATGCTTTTCGGCGAAAGCATGAGAAGCTATTATCTGATAGCATGTAACACCCCAAAAGACCCGCAGGGGACGTAAACACAATAATTAGCATAGTCATCGCTACACAAACCGCACAAATAAAATATAAAACATTCATTACCTTTGACCATCTTCTTTGCTGGCACTCCTAGATGTCCCATAATCACTATTGGGTCTTTTTTTCTCTGATTAAATCGGTCCATATATAGCCTAGATATCGATCTATGAAGACTGTGTGATAAACAAAAAAATAGCGTCTTGTAACGTCATTTTTTAAAATTAAAAAAGTCGACAATAAACTTTCACAAAACACTTGAAATACTTTTGCAATGCAACTTTAGATATTAGTAAATGTTAATAAGCGATCAAATTGATCATGAGGCGAAGTATATTCTTTAGCTGTCCGTCTGGAAATAATGTCCTGGTAAATCTCAACCAAAATATCCGGTCGGAGACCGGAAGAAATGCGCTGCCTTGCGTCTGTTTGACCAAGAAACAAAGCCTAGGCAAATGACAAGACTCTAGACAACGTGTGGAAGCTGTAGATATTGCAACCTCAGCCCCATTAAATGTGGTTAACCTTTATCAATGGGTTCAAGTCGCGCATGGATATATTTTTCCATTTTCAGTGATCAGATTTTCATGCACTTTTCGATGACACGCACGTTCTGTTATAGTCACAGCCGTGATTTAACCAGTTTTATAAACGTCTGAGTGTTTTCTATCCACACATACTAATCATATGCATATACTATATTCCTGGCATGAGCAGCAGGGCGCTGAAATGTTGCGCGATTTTTAACAGAATGTTCGAAAAAGTAGGGGGTAGGAGTAACAGGTTAAGCATATCCCAATTTAGGTTACCTAACAGAACAAACTCTGAAGCTAGATGGGGGGCGATCAATTCACAAATGGTGTCCATGGCACAGCTGGGAGCTCAGGGGGGTCGGTAGCAGGCGGCAACAGTGAGAGACTTATTTCTGGAGAGAGTCATTTTTTAAATTAGTACTTCGAACTGTTTGGGTATGGACCTGGAAAGTATGACATTACTTTGCAGGCTATCTCTGCAGTAGACTGCAACCCTTTGGCAGTTCTATCTTGACGGAAGATGTTATAGTTGGGTATGGAAATCTCACAATTGTTGGTGGCCTTCCTGAGCCAGGATTCAGACACGGCAAGGACATCAGGGTTAGCAGAGTGTGCTAAAGCAGTGAGTAAAACAAACTTAGGGAGGAGGCTTCTGATGTTGACATGCATGAAACCAAGGCTTTTTCGATCACAGAAGTCAACAAATGAGGGTGCCTGGGGACATGCAGGGCCTGGGTTTACCTCCACATCACCCGCGGAACAGAGGAGTAGTATGAGGGTGCGGCTAAAGGCTATCAAAACTGGTCGCCTAGAGCGTTGGGGACAAAGAATAAAAGGAGCAGATTTCTGGGCATGGTAGAATATATTCAGGGCATAATGTGCAGACGGGTATGGTGGGGTGCGGGTACAGCAGAGGTGAGCCCAGGCACTGGGTGACAATACGAGAGGTAGTATCTCTGGACATGCTGTAATGGGTGAGGTCACCGCATGTGTGGGAGGTGGGACAAAGGAGGTATCAGAGGTATGATGAGTGGAACTAGGGGCTCCATTGTAAATTAAAACAATGATAACTAACCTGAACAACAGTATACAAGGCATATTGACATTTGAGAGAGGCATACAGCGAGGCATAAAGGTGCTGATTGGGAGAGCTAGCTAAAACCGCAGGTGAGACAACAGCAGCTAATCAGCTAACACAACAACAGCAGGTAAAATGGTGATGACTAGGCAGAGAGGGTCGGATTAACTACACACAGAGCTTGAGTTCGCGGCTGGGGCCAACAGATAAAAATAAACAGAATGGAGTACCGTGATTAATGGACAGTCCAGCAGGCATCCGCTATGTAGCCAAGTGATCATAGTGTCCAGGGGGCAGCAGTAGATGGAACAGGGAAGCCGCCACTACGTTAGCAAGCGGGCGACACAGCGTTTAAAGTTAGTAACCCGGGGCTAGTAGGAGCGTCTGCTCCGACGGAGGCCGGTTGAAGGCACAGCGGATGGAGTATTCATCGTCAGACCAGTCATGGTGGTGCGGCGGGGCGCCGTGTCGACAGAGAATCCAAGCCAGATGGCGATGTAGAATTTAGTTTGCTAGCCGGGAGATGCGCCTGGCTCACGGCTAACACGGTTAACTGGTGCTAGCTTCGTGGCAGTGTCATTAGCCACTATAGCCAATCGGTAGCAGCGGTGATCCGGTGCCAAGGTCTAGAGTTTACAGCAAGGATCCGGTGGAGTATTGGGCTCTAGCCGTGTATGAGTGGGGTTCGGGTGAACAGCTGAGGAGGCCGGGAGGTGGGCCTCAGGGATAGCTTCGGTGTTAGCTAGCTGTTAGCTAGCTGTGAAGATCAGAAGTAATGGTCCAGGGATTACGGCAGGAATCTGGCGTTGTTGTGGAGAGACAGTTCGATACTGGTAGACTAGCGAGTATTATCCAGGCTAAAAACAGGGCTGGTATCTGTGCAGAAAGTAAAAGCCGCTAGCAGTGGCTAACAATGACTAAATAGCTTGTAGCTATTTAACAAACTCCCTCACGACGCCAGGACAGCGGAGTCAATCACCACCTTCCGGAGACACCTGAAACCCCACCTCTTTAAGGAATACCTAGGATAGGATAAGTAATCCTTCTCATCCCCCCCCTTTAAGATTTAGATGCACTATTGTAAAGTGACTGTTCCACTGGATGTCATAAGGTGAATGCACCAATTTGTAAGTCGCCCTGGATAAGAGCGTCTGCTAAATGACTTAAATGTAAATGTACATGTAGCTGGTTAGCTTCCGGAGGTTCTTGAATGTGTTCTAAAATTTAAAATAATAGCGATTCCGTATCACATTGGGTGAGGCAGGTTACCGGAAGGTATAATCGAATTAAAAATCAAAAAGAGATTGAAAATAAATTGAAATATATATACAAAAAATATGAGAAAATACAAAAGTATTTAAAAAACACGTCTTCACTGCTACGCCAACACTGAGGTATAAAGAACTGGAGACAGCATCCAAGATGGCCGACAGTTGTTTTCAACGCATACACCGTTTTGTGGTAGCTGCCATCTTGCTAGTTACCGATAGAGTCATTGCATTTTGGTACACCACTGCAACTGCCTCTGCAACACATGTTGAAAGGCAAACGCAGCGCTCCATTGGAGTTGTATCCAGGCTAAAAACATAGAGGACTTGACAAAAATGTTAGCAGAAGGTGAATGTTGAACTTTTGGTGCACACATATCCAGATGATTACCATTTTGCTCAAGATGCTAGATAGATGCGTTGTTGGGACTATTTTGCCTGTGCACTAGTAATGGAGCAGCACGAGCAACAACTTCATCATGAGCGCAGGAAGCTTTTGGGCAGTCTGCGAGTGTTGCCAAGGACTGCAGGGCTGCAACTAGTTGGGGGAGGTGAAATCTAATTTTGCACCACCACAGTTACCACAATCACTAGAAACATGAAAAGTAATTTTGTGTAAGCAGTTGTATGCAAGTCATTTATTGAAGACTAAATCATGTGCTCTAGCTAGCTCTACATGTACGTTGTGACGTACAGATAGTTGTATGATTTGTTTATATTCAACACAATGCAATCACAACAATACACACACATTGTTATAAAATAAAACGTTTGTGAAAATAGTTTCTGTAAAAGCAATGCAGTTATGAATTGCCTGTTAATAATTTGAGATGTGTCCCAATGAATCACTCAGTTAATCAGTAAAGTTGTCTAGTGGCATCTGGCCAACCTCGATCATTGTTTCTGATCATTTCTTTATCTGTGAGATTGAAATTCAATGCATACAACATTGTGTACTGCACACAGTGTTTTTACATTTTGTGTGCCTATCATGAATTTCCAATGAGCAATTTGTGCCTATTTCACAATCTGTGATACTGGTTTGGCTAGAGAATCTGGTAAATATAATGGATAATCTGTGTCAAGGGGTGTTGTGGTTGGTATAGCCCACAGAGGGAGCCGCTGCCTAGTCAGTGAGTCAGTTGAACGAGAGAGGCACCAGATACACTAATGATTTTAAACCTGATATTCAGGGTGAGTTATAAAGCATAGCATAGATGCATAAATTCCTCCTGCAGGAATTGGCCTATTATGGATTAATTTGACACATTTCTGCAGAAATGTGAATTGTTGTTGTGATGGCACCGGAGGGGATGTCTGCTGTATTACTTACTGGCTCTTAACCAACCGTGCTATTTCTTTTATATATATTTTTTGCATTATTCGTAACTTCTTTTGTACATAATGTTGATGCTACCATCTCTTATGCCTGAAAAGAGCTTCTGGACATCAGAATAGAGATTATTCACCCCAAATTGGACAAATAGTTTTTCTTTAATGAGTCGGACAGGTAGGATATACTCCAAACACCCGAACAGGCCCTCATCCACGTCATTCGCTGGAGAATGAAACAGAGATTTTGCGGAAAGAGATCAGGGTGCCTTGTGACGATCAGGCAACGAGTGGCTAATCTGCCTTTGCCCTCTGTACTGCTAGCTAACGTTCAATCGCTGGAAAATAAATAGGATGAACTGAAAGCATGTATATCCTACCAACTGGACATTAAAACTATAATATGTTATGTTTCACTGAGTCGTGGATGAACAACGACATTAATAACATACAGCTGGCGGGTTATACACTCTATCGGCAGGATTTAACAGCAGTCTCTGGTAAGACACAGGGACGCATATTTGTAAACAACAGCTGGTGCACGATATCTAAGGAAGTCTAGAGGTTTTACTCTACCTCAAGCGAGCATCTCATGATGCCAATGCCATGATTACTGTATATATGTGATAACATTTGTATGCTTGCAATGCACAATGATGGAAAAGTACTGGGTAAATGGAGATGTACTGCTTTAGTTCTCAGGCTGAGAACTGCCTGCACCTGCTGATAGTCACGCAGCCTCAAGGCCATCTTATAGTAGAGTGAGAACCTGATCACCGACAACGATGAGACAGCCTATAGGGAGGAGGTCAGAGACCTGGCCGTGTGGTGCAAGGACAACAACCTCAACTTGATCAAGACAAAGGAGATAATTGTGGACTACAGGAAAAAGAGAACCAAGCACGTCCCCATTCACATCGACGGGGCTGTAGTGGGGCAGGTTGAGAGTGTCAAGTTCCATGGTCCAAGCACACCAAGACAGTTGTATAGAGGGCACGACAAAACCTATTCCCCCTCAGGAGACTGATAAGATTTGGCATGGGTCCTCAGATCCTTAAAAGGTTCTACAGCTGCACCATCGAGAGCATCCTAACTGGTTGCATCACCGCCTGGTATGACAACTGTTCAGCCTCCGACCGCAAGGCACTACAGAGTGTAGTGAGTACGGCCCTGTACATTACTGGGGTCAAGCTTCCTGCCATCCAGGACCTCTATACCAGGCGTTGTCTTAGGAACATCCTGAATATTGTCAAAGACTCCAGCCACCCCAGCCATAGACTGTTCTCTCTGCTACAGCACGGCAAGCGGTACCGGAGCATCAAGTCTAGGTCCAAGAAGCTTCTAAACAGCCTCTACCCCCAAGCCATAAGACTCCTGAACAGCTAATAAAATGGCTAACCAGACTATTTGCATGCGCCCCCCCCCCCTCTCTTCTACGCTGCTGCTACTCTCTGTTATCTACTCACTTTAATAACTCTACCGACATGTACATATTACCTCAACACAGGTGCCCCTGCACATTGACTCTGTACCGGTACCCCCATGTATAAAGCCCTGCTATTGTTATTTACTGCTGCTCTTTAATTATTTGGTATTCTTATCTCTTACTTTTTGGGGGTATTTTCTTAAACAACTGCATTGTTGTATTGGGCACATGTAATTGATTCTCTTAGCAGACACCATTTCTTTGCAGTGGTAACCTGTTCGAGTATAAATGTAGTTGTATCTCAGGAGACACCATATATTTCTGAGTATTTTCAATTCTGTCATATTATACATCACATTCAGCCCACGTTAAAGCACACAGCTTTATTCAAACAGAACATTCAGCCCACATTAAACCACACAGCTTAATTCAAACAGAATTGGTCCTATTTTTTTCATATTTCTTGGCACTGCTAGAGGCTAAGGAATTATCCTGTGGTGATGTACTGTAGCCCATACATGTGTGTATTTCTCATGCTTACGGCCAATAGGAAAGGATAGGATTAACTTTAATATCCTCCAGGGGAGAATTGTCTTCGACACACAGTACTCCTGTATACATTGCACGTTACCCATCAATAGCCACAAGAAGCCTAATGAAAGGGCCTCCAGGGGACCTAATACTGTATTCAGAATCTAAAGCATTGGATAATAGGACATGGAAGCATACACACACACACGCATTCATGCATGCATGTGCACACACGCACACACACAGAGAAAGAGAGAGAGCAAAACACACACAGAGAGAGCTAAACACAGAGAAAGAGAGATAACAAAACACACACAGAGAAAGAGAGAGAGCTAAACACACACAGAGAAAGAGAGAGAGCTAAACACACACAGAGAAAGAGAGAGAGCTAAACACACACAGAGAAAGAGAGAGAGCTAAACACACACAGAGAAAGAGAGAGAGCAAAACACACACAGAGAAAGAGAGAGAGCTAAACACACACAGAGAAAGAGAGAGAGCTAAACACAGAGAGAAAGAGAGAGAGCAAAACACACAGAGAAAGAGAGAGAGCTAGAGAGAGAGAGCTAAACACAGAGAGAGAGAGAGCAAAACACAAAGAGAAAGAGAGAGAGCTAAACACAGAGAGAAATAGAGAGAGCAAAACACACAGAGAAAGAGAGAGAGCTAGAGAAAGAGAGAGAGCAAAACACAGAGAGAGAGAGAGCTAAACACAGGGAGAAAGAGAGAGAGCAAAACACACAAAGAGAGAGAGCTAAACACAGAGAAAGAGAGAGAACTAAACACAGAGAAAGAGAGAGAGCAAAACACACACAGAGAGAAAGAGAGAGAGCTAAACACAGAGAAGGAGAGAGAGCAAAACACACACACAGAGAAAGAGAGAGAGCTAAACACACACAGAGAAAGAGAGAGAGCTAAACACACACAGAGAAAGAGAGAGAGCTAAACACAAAGAGAAAGAGAGAGAGCTAAACACAGAGAGAAAGAGAGAGCTAAACACACAGAGAGAAAGAGAGAGAGCTAAACACAGAGAGAGAGAAAGAGAGAGAGCTAAACACAGAGAGAGAGAAAGAGAGAGAGCTAAACACAGAGAGAGAGAAAGAGAGAGAGCTAAACACACAGAGAGAGAAAGAGAGAGAGCTAAACACAGAGAGAGAGAAAGAGAGAGAGCTAAACACAGAGAGAGAAAGAGAGAGAGCTAAACACAAAGAGAGAGAAAGAGAGAGAAAGAGAGAGAGCTAAACACACAGAGAGAGAAAGAGAGAGAGCTAAACACAGAGAGAGAGAAAGAGAGAGAGCTAAACACACAGAGAGAGAAAGAGAGAGAGCTAAACACAGAGAGAGAAAGAGAGAGAGCTAAACACAGAGAGAGAAAGAGAGAGAGCTAAACACAAAGAGAGAGAAAGAGAGAGAAAGAGAGAGAGCTAAACACACAGAGAGAGAAAGAGAGAGAGCTAAACACAAAGAGAAGGAGAGAGAGCAAAACAAAGAGAAAGAGAGAGAGCAAAACAGAGAAAGAGAGAGAGCAAAACAAAGAGAAAGAGAGAGAGCTAAACACACAGAGAGAAAGAGAGAGAGCTAAACACAAAGAGAAAGAGAGAGAACCTGGAGAAGAGTCCCCTAAGCAAGCTGGTCCTGGGGCTCTGTTCACAAATACAAACACACCCTACAGAGCCCCAGGACAACAGCACAATTAGACCCAACCAAATCATGAGAAAACAAAAAGATAATTACTTAACACATTGGAAAGAATTAACAAAAAAACAGAGCAAACTAGAATGCTATTTGGCCCTACACAGAGAGTACACAGCGGCAGAATACCTGACCACTGTGACTGACCCAAAATTAAGGAAAGCTTTGACTATGTACAGACTCAGTGAGCATAGCCTTGCTATTGAGAAAGGCTGTCGTAGGCAGACATGGCTCTCAAGAGAAGACAGGCTATGTGCTCACTGCCCACAAAATGAGGTGGAAACTGAGCTGCACTTCCTAACCTCCTGCCCAATGTATGACCATATTAGAGATACATATTTCCCCCAGATCACACAGATCCACAAAGAATTCGAAAACAAATCCAATTTTGAAAAACTCCCATATCTACTGGGTGAAATTCCACAGTGTGCCATCACAGCAGCAAGATTTGTGACCTGTTGCCACGAGAAAAGGGCAACCAGTGAAGAACAAACACCATTGTAAATACAACCCATATTTATGCTTATTTATTTTATCTTGTGTCCTTTAACTATTTGTACATTGTGTATATATATATATATATAATATGACATTTGTAATGTCTTTACTGTTTTGAAACTGTTGTATGTGTAATGTTTACTGTTAATTTTTGTTGTTTTTCACTTTATATATTCACTTTGTATGTTGTCTACCTCACTTGCTTTGGCAATGTTAACACATGTTTCCCATGCCAATAAAGCCCTTGAATTGAATTGAATTGAATTGAGAGAGCAAAACACACACAGAGGCACTGAAACATGGAGAGAAAGCTACAAGACAATATTTCCATAAAGCATGAAAAACAGGGACACGTTTGATGCATAAAACCCTCTATTTTCCAGTCTAAATGATTTTTGAACTTTGTTTTGTTAAAAAAAAACATCAACACTTTATTTGCTGTCCCAATACGAATTGGGATACAATCCTTGATGGTATAGTACCTCCGAGACTCTGTAACTCTCTGTAACTTAACCATAGATGATACTGAAGAGGAGAAAGAGCAGGAGGAGGAGGATGAGGAGGAGGAAGGGCATTTCACAGTGCTGCAACAGTTCATCTTGAGCTGGACACAATGGATGAACCCAGTGGTGGTCCCTTTAGCAATGAGATTGTGATGATGGAAAGAGAGGACATTGTATGCTTTAGGGACACAATGTACAGCACCCTCTCCTTCTAAAAATATAGAAGCAATGTGTGGAGGCCACAGGAATTAGAAGAAGAATATGACCGTTGTCCAATGGAAACTTCTGGTTTATTCCAACCCCGCCGAAAGACACACATATAGAGGTTGGAGAAAGGAGGAGGAGGAGGTGGATGAAGAATGTGGCCCTAGAAATGTGTGTCCATCTGACTTCCCTTGGCACCGGGCAGAACCACTCCGTTGCTGTTATCCTGCCACCTCAGCCACCTCATATGGATTTCCTTTTGGACCTGATACAAACAGATACACAGCCATAGAATTAGGAATTAGAATACTAGAATGGACGATGATGGGATAAAGGGCAACCATTTTGGTCAGGAGTTGGTCAAATATCATTTGCCAGTACTGTGATAAGATCATTGTGCAAAACAATGAATGTGAAGATTTTATCTGCACTGTATCTGTGTTAGCTATATTGCCAGACAGTTTTAGAGGAATGATTCCTTACATTTTTTCAAATTAACTGCCAATATGCCAACATTCCATTCAAAGTCAATCCACAGCTATACACTGGCTCCAAACAGTTGCTGATAGGACAGCCCAGTTGTAAATGCAACAAGTACTGATATTGTATCATATAACACCACTCACAGATTTCCAAGAAAACAGTATCTAAAACATTTATGGTCTGTTTACATATATTTTAGAGGCTATTTGTACAGAAAGTGTATAAAACCCATATAAACTGTATTTATAATTATACGACAGGTTGATTATAATTCCATTACACAATTTTGGATAAATTAAATGTCTTATTTTTATTTTCCTGCATGAGTAAAAGCAGGGAATGCATCACCTATGTCTCTACTGCCATTCAATCCAATTAGACTGGTTTGGAATTTCTTCTTGACCAAGATGGCTGCCATTTTCGCCCCATTATGGAACTTTATGACATATCCCCTCTAGTAATTTAATAGGATCTAAATACACACACACAAAGACCTCAGATTACATCACCACAGACATTGTAGGAGATACTTCAGATCACGACAGCCAGTTTTTAGTGTTGTTGAAAATGATTGGATGGATGAATAAATGAACGAATTAACAAACGAATGAAAGAAATTAATTGGAAAAAATGAATCACTTATTGACTATTGTGAGTTTCTATATACAGCAGCATTGAGTTGCATTGCTGAATTACACAAGCTAGTCATTAAGTGGTGCACATCTGAAAAAACCCAGCTGGGGTCAAATTAATTTATTTCTCAGCACTCTGTGTAAACTCAGTAGAGATTAATATTTTCCCGAAAATCTACCAAGTTTCAATACCGGGAATAATTCAAATTTATCTCTAGAGTCTCGGAAAATACCGCAAAAATCAGATGTGCCCCATCTACACCGTTTAAAACCAAGATGTGGTCACTATGGGTTCTCCCCAAATAAGAGTGGTGCTGCGCCACCTTGTTGGCTTGACTGCGCCACTATGTAAAGATTTCAGAGCAAATTAAACTGATAGAGCAACTATCATGCATTGCTAAATATATTTGATCACCAATGACATTGTTGTGAATTGCAAAACAGGCCTTTCATAGATTCATAGCGTTATCATGTTTCTCAATTAATTCAGCGCATTTCGACACAGAGCACACCCAGAGTATAGCATTTTCCAATCATACAACATTTGTAATGGCAGTCAAACCAAAGTTGCTAAGCTTTCTAGATAACCTCCTTTAACGAATGACAGAATATATCCTATATTTGGCAAAATCAAGTTGATGATTATACAGATGGCAGATCAGCTCATGAATAACGGGGGGGGGGGGTGAAGAGTGTGGAAATGGTTTAAATATCAAGGTATCTTAACGGGGATCATCTCTACTGTTATACCGTTTGTTGATCACACATTCTCTCCCGAAGCTCTCATACGGGCAGCAGGTGGGTGGGTGCTAACATTTGTCCTATTTCACACATGTGCATGTATTATGAGACACCCTCGGAGAGTGGGTTCTCGGCCAGGGATCAAACATTATGTGTTTGTTCCACATCCCACTCCCCCTGAGACACCCTCGGAGAGTGGGTTCACGGCCAGGGATCAAACATTATGTGTTTGTTCCACATCCCACTCCCGCTGAGACACCCTCGGAGAGTGGGTTCACGGCCAGGGATCAAACATTATGTGTTTGTTCCACATCCCACTCCCCCTGAGACACCTTCCGGAGAGTGGGTTCACGGCCAGGGATCAAACATTATGTGTTTGTTCCACATCCCACTCCCCCTGAGACACCCTCGGAGAGTGGGTTCACGGCCAGGGATCAAACATTATGTGTTTGTTCCACATCCCACTCCCCCTGAGACACCCTCGGAGAGTGGGTTCACGGCCAGGGATCAAACATTATGTGTTTGTTCCACATCCCACTCCCCCTGAGACACCCTCGGAGAGTGGGTTCACGGCCAGGGATCAAACATTATGTGTTTGTTCCACATCCCACTCCCCCTGAGACACCCTCGGAGAGTGGGTTCACGGCCAGGGATCAAACATTATGTGTTTGTTCCACATCCCACTCCCCCTGAGACACCCTCGGAGAGTGGGTTCACAGCCAGGGATCAAACATTATGTGTTTGTTCCACATCCCACTCCCCCTGAGACACCCTCGGAGAGTGGGTTCACGGCCAGGGATCAAACATTATTGACTGTGACCCTGGAGCAATGTTGCATATTTTTGTGGAATTGCATTGGTGCGACATTGGGGATGTTGTATTTATTTGGCAGGTCTTGTCATTCGATTTTTCAGGAAATGTGAAGAGTGTTCCAGAGACAACCCCGGGATCCATGGTAACCCATGTGAATAACCCCGGGATCCATGGTAACCCATGTTAATAACCCCGGGATCCATGGTAACCCATGTTAATAACCCCGGGATCCATGGTAACCCATGTTAATAACCCCGGGATCCATGGTAACCCATGTTAATAACCCCGGGATCCATGGTAACCCATGTTAATAACCCCGGCATCCATGGTAACCCATGTTAATAACCCTGGGATCCATGGTAACCCATGTTAATAACCCCGGAATCTATGGTAACCCATGTTAATAACACCGTGATCCATGGTAACCCATGTTAACACCTAAAACACTTGTGTAAGTTGCTTTGGCTACAAGCATCTGCTCAATGGCTTATATTATATGATTAGCTTCTGATTTATATCAAAGCAACATTTAGAGAGCAGAATGGTTGGTGTTTATTATTGTTGGAATGTCAGTGAAGGCTACTCACCTCTTGATTGAGAAAGCAGTAGAGGATAGCTACTATCAGCCCCTACAAGACAGAGGATATATCATCAATAACTCAATATTTATAGATTTTAAGTACCCAGATGTCCCTCAAAATTTAAGAGAAGTATAATTGTGAAGTATAATTGTTGCAAGTATAATTGTATATAAAGCCATAAAATGTATATTATATATTGCTGCACAGATTCAGCCATAGCGTCAACAGCTGAACGACCGCAAATATGTATTGTGCTTGTTAATGAGCTCGTTGTAAGCTATGCTAGTGTTGAACTAGTTGATGAGACTGGTTGTAATTCCCAACATAGTGCACTAGGGATCTGATCAAAAGTAGGGCCCTAAAATAGGGCGCCATTTGGGATGCAGGCACTGTCTAAACTCTCCTGCTTTTCCTGTCGCCTTTAGAACCTAAAGACGTGGCACGAATCAGTTTCTCACTCTTCCCATGAACAAAGCCTGTATTAGAGCTCATTTATGATAGGCAACTATGAGAAACAGGAATAAACTAACGGTTTATTTTTCTATATTTGATAAGTATAATTGTTGTCTTTATATGTTGTCTAGTACTGTCTTTTTGCTATCTAGGGCCATCTGCTGTGTTTCTCCCCAGTTGCCTACTTGTGGTGTGAACTGCTGACTGCTCATAACTTGCAGATCATTGTTGACACATTCACCAGAATCAACCGGCAGGGCAATTTGTGACTTGTTTTGGTAATCAGTGACTTTATTGTGGGGGAATGGTTTCTACTCTCTTAGGCAATCAGCAATTAGTACAGGGAGGTGTGCTCTCCACCTGTGCTTGGCAATTAGTAATTAGTGTTAGTTCTTCAGTCTCCCCTGGTTTCTCAGCGGCAGTTGTAAATGGCGGGTCGTGTCAGTCTCGTCGGAAAAACTAAGACCGTCGCCGAAACAAAGATGGTTCTGCAGAGATATAATGAAGGGAGGAGAGGGAGGCTACCCACCATTATCTCATTTGAATATCTTACAAAGTTATTTACAGATTCACATTTTGCTCTTTTGTAGCTTTTGGGGACATTTTTGGGGATGTTATCCAATTTTATTTGATCAGATTTTTTATAAGTTATGTAAAAGGCCAACTGAAAAACGAATATGCTATGATTATCAGGCTTTACATAGCTTGAGAATTGTTCATGTAAGTAACTGCTCTTTTTTAATATTCTGATGCCTTTTTTTACAGGCTGTAAAAGTGCTATCCATCCCAGGAATAATTTATGTAAATTAGATGTATATAAATATTCATTACATACGATGTACATGCCACAACACATTTTGAGGCAACATATCCACTTCATAAGACTGTGTCAGTGTTTTCTTTAGCCGGTAATGGCTGGCTATTGATCTATTAAAAATAAAAGCAGATGAATTAAATTGGCACCAGTCTATTGTCCAGGAGAAGAGGGGAAAGAAATCCATTGCGAAATAATGCATTTTAGCCTATTCATTGATTGAAATAGCAGTCGCTGTAGCGAGAGTGAAACGTGCCTCAATAAGACACATCAGTGCACAACAATTCTAAAAGCATTGGTGTGTAAAAATACTATTTTTTTCAAATGGTAAATTGAAACTCGCATAAGCAACTAGACGGACTTCACTCGCGGAGGGGGACATAGCAGATGTTCTCCGCTGGTGCCAATAAGAGGCTACTTTTCGCTCAATTAAATTGCACATTTTGCTTATTAAAAGATCGACTCTTTTCATTCTTATATTTACAGCAATAGTCATTTCGCTTTCCAAACTGTTTTTCTATTTGGTATTTGCCGAGCGCTCTGGCCAAATTGCAAGCCCTTTCCGACTGTAGGCTATGCGATCTAAAACAACCCGCAGCTTTAAAAAAAAAAATAAGCCAATGATCCTCTGTGGCCAAATCATGCTTTCTGGTGTAGTAGCCTATTTTGAATGATTATATTTGTTTATGGATAGAGGAGTAAGCTATTTAGGGAACTTCTAGCTTCCCTATCTTTATAGATGCCCCACCTATTTATTCTAACGTCTTCAAATTGCTCATCAGAATTCGGTTAGAATGCCGCATGCTGTTATATTTTGCGTTAAGATGAATTTCCATAAAGTAAATGTGACTGGAATTTTGAGCACAGTGAGTGGATGCCCCTCAGGTTGCCCAACCAATATGGATCCGGTACATTTCTTAAATGACCGGTAAATGTAAAGGCTTCCGGTCAAGTTTCCGGAGCCCACATTTTCCATCGGAAATCCTGGTGTGTGTGTGTGTGTGTGTGTGTGTGTGTGTGGATCAGAGTACCTGAAAGGACCCCATGCAGAGCTCGAACCAGAGGCGCACGCTAATATTGAAGTAGTCAGGTAGGAAGTTAAACACCATGTAGGGGGTCCCGAAGAGGGGGATGAGGAGCAGGGTTGACTTAGTCAGCCGTCTAGCAGAGAGGGAAGAGAAAATACGTTTGAGTAATAAGCTCTGGGGGATGTTCATGTTTATCAAATGAATTGGTCGCATACACACATTTAGCGGGTGTATAGCGAAATGTTGGAGTAACTGTGATTGTGTACAATAATGCATTTCAAAGTAATTTACGAGTGGGAAAATACTGGTATGATATTATAGATGTTCATGTCTTTTTTAAAGTCTACTTCACTGACCTTTGAGAATATAATAGGGCCTACATATGCATGAGGGCTTTTAGGGCTCTAGTCAATTACTCTGCACTGCCCTCCAATAAGGTATTCATCTACTAAGCCTCTTGAGTGGTGAAGTGGTGTAGGTTCCAGGTGGGTGAATTAGACCTTGCCCACATTGGAAGCATTCCATTACAAAAACATGTTTCCTTCAGCCCTTGACTACTCTCCTTCCTGGATATCAAGAGACTGGATAGGTAAGTAATGGGTAGATTTTCCACCATTGTTTTCACCTGTTAGTGCTCTCAGATTTGTGAGGGAAAGTTAAAGGTGGTGCAATGTGATCTCCCATTTATCTGTTGTAGACAGACATCATAATTGATGGAACAGTAGATATAATCTAGATTGTATCCTATAATTGTCTCTTCCTGTCTTTTCCAGACAGTAACTTCCCATTGGAACTGCCCAATCAAATCATCTCTCCCATATCGATCCATTCTTGTATCATCCAAAGGAAGAAAAAGAAACCTCACCTGTAGTTGTCGGAGTTATTGAACTGGATCAGACGAGGGTTCAGTTTCTGTATCAGGATTTTGATGATGTTCAGAAAGAGGATGAAATTGACCTGTTGATTTAATAAAAATTCTATCAATCATTTTATAAAGCCCTTTTTTTATCCACAGTGTCTGAGTGCTTTACAGTAACACAACATGAGTACAACTATAAAAAAACTTGGAGACAATCTTCCCAAGGGGATTCAATGAAGTAAACTAAACAATATCCCTCCTTTTCTGAGTTGCAACTTGCATTGCCATGGCAACAGGAAAATCAATCTGTACTTGGTATGGATTCAGGACAATTTTCCCTGCCTAGAATTGACAGAGATCAATTGAGAAATATCAGAATAAAGCATTAACTTTCTTTAAAAGTAGGCAAAAAACAATCACAAGTTCCCTGTCACATAAGTAAGGGATAAGGCTATGCATTCTATGGAAAATAATGAGTGACATGGAACGTGTTCCACGACGCGCTAGCTGAGTGGAACCACAGAACAATGAGACGGATATTTCACTGGATGTATGAACGTGAAGCATCCGCTTGGCGTTTCCACTCACTACCAAATATGGTAGCGAGAGGAAGCCCATTGGCCGGCAGTGGGAGAAGATGGCGTGAGATGGATTTTGTCCGACATTCTGCACATTTTCTCATCAATGAAACATTTGATCTCAATACAGTTTTCTGTTCCCCAAACTAGAATCATATGAACAGAGTGGCACAGAGACTTTACCCAAACTAGAATCATATGAACAGAGTGGCACAGAGACTTTACCCAAACTAGAATCATATGAACAGAGTGGCACAGAGACTTTACCCAAACTAGAATCATATGAACAGAGTGGCACAGAGACTTTACCCAAACTAGAATCATATGAACAGAGTGGCACAGAGACTTTACCCAAACTAGAATCATATGAACAGAGTGGACTAAGACTTTACCCAAACTAGAATCATATGAACAGAGTGGACTAAGACTTTACCCAAACTAGAATCATATGAACAGAGTGGCACAGAGACTTTACCCAAACTAGAATCATATGAACAGAGTGGACTGGCACAGAGACTTTACCCAAACTAGAATCATATGAACAGAGTGGACTAAGACTTTACCCAAACTAGAATCATATGAACAGAGTGGACTAAGACTTTACCCAAACTAGAATCATATGAACAGAGTGGCACAGAGACTTTACCCAAACTAGAATCATATGAACAGAGTGGACTAAGACTTTACCCAAACTAGAATCATATGAACAGAGTGGACTAAGACTTTACCCAAACTAGAATCATATGAACAGAGTGGCACAGAGACTTTACCCAAACTAGAATCATATGAACAGAGTGGCACAGAGACTTTACCCAAACTAGAATCATATGAACAGAGTGGACTAAGACTTTACCCAAACTAGAATCATATGAACAGAGTGGCACAGAGACTTTACCCAAACTAGAATCATATGAACAGAGTGGCACAGAGACTTTACCCAAACTAGAATCATATGAACAGAGTGGCACAGAGACTTTACCCAAACTAGAATCATATGAACAGAGTGGACTAAGACTTTACCCAAACTAGAATCATATGAACAGAGTGGCACAGAGACTTTACCCAAACTAGAATCATATGAACAGAGTGGACTAAGACTTTACCCAAACTAGAATCATATGAACAGAGTGGACTAAGACTTTACCCAAACTAGAATCATATGAACAGAGTGGACTAAGACTTTACCCAAACTAGAATCATATGAACAGAGTGGACTAAGACTTTACCCAAACTAGAATCATATGAACAGAGTGGCACAGAGACTTTACCCAAACTAGAATCATATGAACAGAGTGGACTAAGACTTTACCCAAACTAGAATCATATGAACAGAGTGGACTAAGACTTTACCCAAACTAGAATCATATGAACAGAGTGGACTAAGACTTTACCCAAACTAGAATCATATGAACAGAGTGGACTAAGACTTTACCCAAACTAGAATCATATGAACAGAGTGGCACAGAGACTTTACCCAAACTAGAATCATATGAACAGAGTGGCACAGAGACTTTACCCAAACTAGAATCATATGAACAGAGTGGCACAGAGACTTTACCCAAACTAGAATCATATGAACAGAGTGGACTAAGACTTTACCCAAACTAGAATCATATGAACAGAGTGGACTAAGACTTTACCCAAACTAGAATCATATGAACAGAGTGGCACAGAGACTTTACCCAAACTAGAATCATATGAACAGAGTGACACAGAGACTTTACCCAAACTAGAATCATATGAACAGAGTGGACTAAGACTTTACCCAAACTAGAATCATATGAACAGAGTGGCACAGAGACTTTACCCAAACTAGAATCATATGAACAGAGTGACACAGAGACTTTACCCAAACTAGAATCATATGAACAGAGTGGCACAGAGACTTTACCCAAACTAGAATCATATGAACAGAGTGGCACAGAGACTTTACCCAAACTAGAATCATATGAACAGAGTGGACACAAGACTTTACCCAAACTAGAATCATATGAACAGAGTGGACTAAGACTTTACCCAAACTAGAATCATATGAACAGAGTGGCACAGAGACTTTACCCAAACTAGAATCATATGAACAGAGTGACACAGAGACTTTACCCAAACTAGAATCATATGAACAGAGTGGACTAAGACTTTACCCAAACTAGAATCATATGAACAGAGTGGCACAGAGACTTTACCCAAACTAGAATCATATGAACAGAGTGACACAGAGACTTTACCCAAACTAGAATCATATGAACAGAGTGGACTAAGACTTTACCCAAACTAGAATCATATGAACAGAGTGGCACAGAGACTTTACCCAAACTAGAATCATATGAACAGTGACACAGAGACTTTACCCAAACTAGAATCATATGAACAGAGTGGCACAGAGTGGACTTTTTACCCAAACTAGAATCATATGAACAGAGTGGACTAAGACTTTACCCAAACTAGAAATCATATGAACAAAGAATCAGTGGAACAGAGACTTTACCCAAACTAGAATCATATGAACAGAGTGGACTAAGACTTTACTAGAATCCAAACTAGAATCATATGAACAGAGTGGCACAGAGACTTTACCCAAACTAGAATCATATGAACAGAGTGGACTAAGACTTTACCCAAACTAGAATCATATGAACAGAGTGGACTAAGACTTTACCCAAACTAGAATCATATGAACAGAGTGACACAGAGACTTTACCCAAACTAGAATCATATGAACAGAGTGACACAGAGACTTTACCCAAACTAGAATCATATGAACAGAGTGGCACAGAGACTTTACCCAAACTAGAATCATATGAACAGAGTGGCACAGAGACTTTACCCTTTGGGCTCTGCCCATCTTCTTGCTTGTTCTGCCCACTATGACTTGTGTTGCCATTGGAAACGACAGGCTGTGGGCTATTGGTTTAGTTATAAAAATCTTTGGTGGAACGAACCTTCCAAAGAGTTGCATTAGTTTTCAGAGAAAGCAAAGACACAAGTTGATTATCCTTTTATACCGTGGCTATAATTTAACACATTTGCAGCAAGAAATGTCTTCAACCGCCACTGAAGTTGCCTTGGTAACCAAACAGACTTGCCAGTTTAGCTAACTTAACCATCAGTCCTAGCTTGCTATTATGACAATTTAATTCAACAATGCCTGTACTGTTTTCAATTTGACGTTTGCTTTCAAAAGCAGCTCAAACATAGAACATGTAAGAATGAACTATAGCCATTGAATTCTACCATGCTGACATACTGTACCATACGTTATTTAAGCAGTAAGGCCCGAGGAGGTGTGGTATATGGCCAATATACCACTGCTAAGGGTTGTTCTTGGGCAATCAGCATTCAGGGGCAATCAGCATTCAGGGCTCGAACCACCCAGTTTATATTTATTATAGGGAGCCTTGCTGTATTGATTCAGGGCTCGAACCACCCAGTTTATATAGGGAATACTGATTGGATGAGCAGCGTTCCAAGCCTTGCTGTATTGATTCAGGGCTCGAACCACCCAGTTTATATAGGGAATACTGATTGGATGAGCAGCGTTCCAAGCCTTGCTGTATTGATTCAGGGCTCGAACCACCCAGTTTATATAGGGAATACTGATTGGATGAGCAGCGTTCCAAGCCTTGCTGTATTGATTCAGGGCTCGAACCACCCAGTTTATATAGGGAATACTGATTGGATGAGAGCAAGCCTTGCTGTATTGATTTCCAAGCCTTGCTGTATTGATTCAGGGCTCGAACCACGCAGTTTATATAGGGAATACTGATTGGATGAGCAGCGTTCCAAGCCTTGCTGTATTGATTCAGGGCTCGAACCACGCAGTTTATATAGGGAATACTGATTGGATGAGCAGCGTTCCAAGCCTTGCTGTATTGACCGCCACACACACCTATGCCTGCTAACAGTTCCATCTGAAAATGATTCCCAAATTATTACATAATGTCATGTTCATGTAGCTGTCTGAATCATCTTGTGTATTTATATCAACTCACATTATCCCCCCTTGCTTCCAGTCTAGTATTTAGTTTGGTAAAGCAGAGGTTAATATGAACCTTGAGGTCTGCCTGTCTGGAAACATTTCACTGTTGAATTTTGATCTCTGAAGAACATACATAATCTGGTCTGGGCACTGTTCACTCTAACTTTATCTGAGCCAGTTGAAATTATGCATCAACGTCATTATTATGGGACATGTCCAAGAAAATGGCAATAGATAAAATGATCAAACAAACTCAAATGCAGCTTGTGTAGTGTCATTGGGGGGCCCCGAGTGGCGCAGAGGTCCAAGGCACTGCATTGCAGTGCTAGAGGCGTCACTACAGACCCAGGTTTGATCCCGAGGCTGTATCACAACCGCAAGTAATCAGGAGTCCCATAGGGCAGCGCACAATTGGCCCAGCATCATCCGGTTTAGGACAGGGTTTGGCTGGGGTAGGCCATCATTGTAAATAAGAATGTTCTTAACTGACTTGCCTAGTTATATGAGGGGAAAAAACTGGTTCAATGTTTGACGTGAATGAGTTAGCTGAAGTTTGCTAATTAGCTAGCAAGTGACAAGAACGTTATTCAGCCTGCGTAGCCACCATTTTGTTTAGAATGGATGACCAGTTCTGTATCACAGTACAGAATACATTCCAGTATTCAAGATATAGCACTGCCTCATGTGCCTTATTGTTTAAAGTGGAACTGACTGTTTTAGCAACATGAAATATTGTTCAAATTGGTCTATTTACACCTCCAGGAAGAATGACACTTAAAAAAAAAACATTTGCTATATGGTGCACTCAATGTATTGTAGTTGAATAGCTAGCCTAGGCTACTGCTCAAATGTTGCTGTCATAGGCCTATTCATGGTGTTTTGTTGCAGGTTTAGTTTTTTAGTTATTCATTCTCAAGCTTTAACAAAAGACCAAAGCCAGACTACAACATTTTAGTAGCCTAGCTAGGACTGTGGCATGCGCCTGTACACTTTCCCTCCACTGTGTGCTGTAAATGGGACACACGAAAGCAGCACAATTGAATTTGAATACACTGATGCAAGCACATCAGGCTGTAATTACTAGATGACTCAACTGTTGACTCATTTATACTGTCCTATTCGGCCCGCAGGCCTTGTGTGTCCTATTCGGCCCGCAGGCCTTGTGTGTCCTATTCGGTCCGCAGGCCTTTAAAAAAAATATATATTTATTTTTACCTTTATTTAACCAGGCAAGTCAGTTAAGAACATATTCTTATTTTCAATGACGGCCTGGGAACAGTTCTGCACGACAGATTTGTACCTTGTCAGCTCGGGGGTTTGAACTCACAACCTTCCGGTTACTAGTCCAACGCTCTAACCACTAGGCTACGCTGCTGGCCTTGTGTGTCCTATTCGGCCCGCAGGCCTTGTGTGTCCTATTCGGCCCGCAGGCCTTGTGTGTCCTATTCGGCCCGCAGGCCTTGTGTGTCCTCGGCCCGCAGGCCTTGTGTGTCCTATTCGGCCCGCAGGCCTTGTGTGTCCTATTCGGCCCGCAGGCCTTGTGTGTCCTATTCGGCCCGCAGGCCTTGTGTGTCCTATTCGGCCCGCAGGCCTTGTGTGTCCTATTCGGCCCGCAGGCCTTGTGTGTCCTATTCGGTCGGCAGGCCTTGTGTGTCCTATTCGGCCCGCAGGCCTTGTGTGTCCTATTCGGTCCGCAGGCCTTGTGTGTCCTATTCGGCCCGCAGGCCTTGCGTGTGCGCTAGCCTATTAGCCACGTTATGACTTACCTTTGATCATTGCCCTTGCTAGTTTGATTGTATTGACATTCCCAGCCTTTAGTTACATCTGTCCGTTTCTGTTCAAAATATTGAGTCATTGAAACTGAACCAGTGCATCCTGAATGGAGACAGCAAACAATGTACCAGGACAGCTGTGATTTACAACCTGATATTTTTGGGACTACAAAGAAATGTATTGATGAATTATATTAATTATGCATTGAACTGCATCCATCTATTCTGCCAACAATGTCTTACTGTACGTCATGGAATTTGTGAAATATAACCTATTTTTATAACCTCTTAAAGTTGGTTTTGAGGCATAAACTGGGAATTATATATTTTTGACTGATATTATGATTGTTTGTTTGTTTAATATCTGCAAAGTAGTTAATGCTTTAAGTTCCTCTTTAAATAATGTGTACTCTAGAATGCCCTTCAAGCTAGTCAGAAAGGAGAATTGAACAATGACATGATATAAATGGCCTATAATGAGTAAGTATCTCCCTTTAAAATATGACACATTGTGTATGAATGACTGCACCCCTGTAGGGTCTACTCACCCCAATAGAAACAACAATTGGCCCTTTTACGATCCACCAATAGGGGGAGTCCTCGTTGATGTCCCAGCATCTATAGGAGGAGATGCGAACGACCGGTCAGACAGAACTCTCTGGTGGGAGTAAGAGTCACTAGAGTCTTTCTCAGTGAATATTATAGTTCCATGTAAACACTGACGGTACAACCCTACTGAGAATAGCGAGTAGCACATTTTCCAGAGGAAAGAAAATGGCTTCAATTGAGGACAGGATCCGATTCGGGTTATCAGGTATACAGTGCATTCGGAAAGTATTCAGATCCCTTGACTTCTTCCACATTTTGTTACATTATAGCCTTATTCTAAAAGTTATTACATATATTTTTCACCCTCA
Source organism: Oncorhynchus gorbuscha (assembly GCF_021184085.1). Taxonomy (NCBI): domain Eukaryota; kingdom Metazoa; phylum Chordata; class Actinopteri; order Salmoniformes; family Salmonidae; genus Oncorhynchus; species Oncorhynchus gorbuscha. Next base: position 59,125 of record NW_025746891.1, read on the forward strand.
TAAATCTACACACAGTACAATACCCCATAATGACCAAGCAAAAACAGATGTAGACATTTTTGCAAATGTATTAAAAATAAACTTCACATTTACATAAGTATTCAGACCCTTTACTCAGTACTTTGTTGAAGCACCTTTGTTAGCAATTACAGCCTCGAGTCTTCTTGGGTATGACGCTAAGAGTTTGGCACACCTGTATCTGAAGACTTTCTACCATACTTCTCTGCAGATCCTCTCCAGCTCTGTCAGGTTAGATAGGGAGCGTTGCTGCACAGCTATTTACATGTTTCTTCAGAGATCAGGTTCAAGTCTGGCCTCTGGCTGAGACACTCAGGGACATTCAGAGACTTGTCCCGAAGCCAGTCCTGCATTGTCTTGGCTGTGTGCTTAGGGTTCTTGTCCTGTTGGAAGGTGAACCTTTGCCCCAAGTGGGCTGTCATGTGTCTTTTACTGTGGAGTGGCGCCCGTCTGGCAACTCTACCATAAAGGCCTGATTGGTGGAGTGCTGAAGAGATGGTTGTCCTTCTGCAAGGTTCTCCCATCTTCACAGAGGAACTCTGAAGCTCTGTCAGAGTGACCATCGGGTTGTTGGTCACGCCAAGGCCCTTCTCCCCCGATTGCTCAGTTTACCCGGATCGCCAGCTCTAGGAAGAGTCTTTGTGGTTCCAAACTTCTTCCATTTAAGAATGATGAAGGCCACTGTGTTTTTGGGGACCTTCAATGCTGCAGAAATACTTTGGTACACCTACCCAGATCTGGTAGGGGTACCAACACAATCCTGTCTTTAATTGGAGGTGGACTCCAATTAAGTTGTAAAAACATTGCAAGGATGATTAATGGAAACAGGATGCACCTGAGCTCAATTTCAATTCTCATAGCAAAGGGTCTGAATACCTACAGTATGTAACCTCAGCAAAAAAAGAAACGTCCTCTCACTGTCAACTGCGTTTATTTTCAGCAAACTGAACATGTGTAAATATTTGTATAATCATAACAAGATTCAACAACTGAAACATAAACTGAACAAGTTCCACAGACATGTGACTATGTGAATAATGTGTCCCGTAACAAAGGGTGGGGGGTCAAAATAAATCAAAAGTAACAGTCGGTATCTGGTGTGGCCACCAGCTGCATTAAGTACTGCAGTGCATCTCCTCCTCATGGCCTGAACCAGATTTGCCCGTTCTTGCTGTGAGATGTTACCCCACTCTTCCACCAAGGCACCTTCAAGTTCGCGGACATTTCTGGGGGGAATGGCCCTTGCCCTCACCCTCCGATTCAACAGGTCCCAGGTCCCAGTGCTCAACGGGATTGAGATCCGGGCTCCTCGCTGGCCATAGCAGAACCGTAGAGAGCTTTTTATGTCTCTATTTTGGTTTGGTCAGGGTGTGATTTGGGTGGGCATTCTATGTTATTTTTTCTATGTTTTGTATTTCTTTGTTTTGGCCGGGTATGGTTCTCCATCAGGGACAGTTGACTATCATTGTTTCTGATTGGGAACCATACTTAGGTAGCTTTTTCCCATCGAGGTTTTGTGGATAGTTGTTTTCTGTTTAGTGTTTTGCACCTGACAGTACTGTTTCGGTTTTGTTTATTCACTTTGTCATTTTTGTTTCAGTGTTCTGTTTAATAAAAAGTCATGAACACTTACCACGCTGCGCTTTGGTCCGATTCCTCCTCTTCAGAAGACGACACCCGTTACAACCTGTTTTTGCTTTGTCATTATGGGGTATTTATTGTGTGGAGTTTGAGGAAAATAAATCATTTTCATCAATTTTAGAATAAGGTTGTAATGTAAAAATGTGAAGGGGTCTGAATACTTTCCAAATGCACTATACAGTACTGTGAGAGAATGACAGAGTAATACTCACTCAGTATCCTCAAAATACACCCTGGACCCAATCCATATGACTGTGAAGATGATGGGTACACCTAAAAATGAAGGCCAAGAATCAACTTGAAAAGGAAACATGTTCATGTGAAATCATAATGTTAATGTAATGAGTGGAGGCAAATGTAAACGTTTGTGAAGATGGAATGTGCTGTTTGGCTGAACATGAGTGACATATAGTAATTATAGAAAATAAGATGTACATTTTGGACTAGTCGGTGGGATGTAACAATTATATGCTGAGATGTAGCACTTACTGAGTAATTATGGAGAACATAGAACTAAGTACTACTTGCAGTAGCTGGACAGGTTTTACTAGAACTTCTCGGTAACCTACTCCCGTTCTGCTTCAGTTAAATACACCTGAATGTCTAAGGACCAAGCATTGAAATGGTAAAAGTAATGTATTTAAGCATTTCATTAACTGAGTGGGAAACACCTGCTGTTCACATCTCAGCAGAATGTGCATCATGATCTGATTGCGGGAGAAATGGTGGCAGAACTATTCATTATCAATCTCTTGATTCATATGCATATCAAGGAGGCACCCCATCGAAGAAAAAATATGTATCTCAGATGATTAATAACTGTAATAAGCATGCATCACTAGACAGCATAGGGGGGGGTATTATTAAACTCTTAATCCAATCCAAAATACCAGTGAGATTTGCCACAGGCCACTAAGTTTAACTTAGATTGTTCCATAATGAAAGTTTACTCCTGTCTAGAGAGTTATTTGTGCCATTTAAAAATAGTAAGCAAGTGATATTTTGTTTTGCACAGTTTGAGTTCATTTGAATTCATTTTAAAGCGCATAGTGGAATGAATATCAAACAGGATTTGAATAGTGACACACCACGAACCCAAGCCACATAAACAAATGGCTCTTAAATGAACTAAAGGAATTAGTACAGACAGACAGGGGCGAGGTGGAAAGTGCTTACCCCAGCCCAGCAGGCCAAAGCCCCAGAGGCAGCGACGGTAGTGGTGGAAGGAGGAGAGGAGCAGTGAGTTGAGGTAGAGGGCCTCAACCAGGAGCCAGAAGAAGTTAGTCATGACACAGTAGTGACAGAAGGCCACTGATGCCTTACAGGCTGCCTGGAGAGAGGGAAAACCAGGGAAGAGGTCATTGAGAAAGACAATCAGAGAGAGAGAGAGAGGGCATGGGAAGGAAGATTGAGAAAGAGAGGTAACAGTAGTGGGAAGTGGAAGGTGCAGTGGTTGATTTACGGTGGACAGGGTGCATTGGTTGATTTATGGTTAACAGGGTGCAGTGGTTGACTTACGGTGGAGAGGGTGCAGTGGTTGGTGTCGTCGCTGGCGAATAGTGTGGCGTCCTTGATGAACACAGCCACCGCCTTTAGCATGAAGGTGACAAACAGCTGGATGTGAATATAGTTCCTGGCACAGTGAAGCCTCCTGGGAAGAACCACAGAACACAGTCAGGACCAAGGACCGCAGGTTAAACACAAAGCAGGGTCAGGACCAAGGACCACAGGTTAAACACAAAGCAGGGTCAGGACCAAGGACCGCAGGGCAAACACAAAGCACGGTCAGGACGAAGGACCATAAGGCAAACGCAAAGCAGGGTCAGGACTAAGGACCGCAGGTTAAACACAAAGCACGGTCAGGACCAAGGACCGCAGGTTAAACAAAAAGCAGGGTCAGGACCAAGGACCGCAGGGCAAACACAAAGCACAGTCAGGACCAAGGACCACAGGGCAAACACAAAGCACGGTCAGGACCAAGGACCGCAGGTTAAACACAAAGCACGGTCAGGACCAAGGACCGCACACACAAAACACAGTCAGGGCAAAGGACCACACACACACAAAACACAGTCAGGACAAAGGACCACACACACACAAAACACAGTCAGGGCAAAGGACCGCACACACACACAACACCATCAGGACAATCTTCAACTTAAGCCTACTAGAAAGTGTGTGCCCTCAGGCCTGGAGGGAAGCAAAAGTTATTCCCCTACCTAAGAATAGGAAAGCCCCCTTTACTGGCTCAAATAGCCAACCAATCAGCCTGTTACCAACCCTTAGTAAAAATTGTGTTTGACCAGATAAAATGCTATTTTACAGTAAAGAAATTGACAAGACTTTCAGCACACTTATAGGGAAGGACATCCAACAAGAACAGCATGTACACAAATGACTGATGATTGGCTGAGAGAAATTGATTATAAAATAATTGTGGGGGCTGTTTTGTTAGACTTCAGTGCGGCTTTTGACATTATAGATCATAGTCTGTTCCTGGAGAAACGTATGTATTATGGCTTTACACCCCCTGCTTTATTGTGGATAAAGAGTTACCTGTCAAACAGAACACAGAGGGTGCTCTTTAATGGAAGCCTCTCATCCAGGTAGAATCAGGGATGCCCCAGGGCAGCTGTCTTTTTGAAACTTTACTAACGACATGCCACTGGCTTTGAGTAAAGCCAGTGTGTGTATATATGCGGATGACTCAACGCTATACACATCTACTGTACCACAAGTGACTGAAATGACAGCAACACTTAACAGAGAGCTGCAGTTAGTTTCAGAATGCATGGCAAGGAATAAGTTAGTCTTAAATATTTCAAGAACTAAAAGCATTGTATTTGGCACATCATTCACTAAATAATATGGAAATTGAGCAAGTTGAGGTGACTAAACTGCTTGGAGTAACCCTGGATTGTAAACTGTCATGGTCAAAGCATATTGATACAACAGCAGCTAGGATGGTCCGTCTATAATAAAGCGCTGCTCTACCTTCTTAACGGCACTATCAACAAGGCGGGTCCTACAGGCCCTAGTTTTGTCGCACCTTGACTACTGTTCAGTCATGGGGTCAGGTGCCACAAAGAGGAGCCATTGCAAATGGCTCAGAACAGATGGCAGTTCGATGAACACAGAGAGCTAACAAATCAAATCAAATGAAATAATAATAATATGCATGTCAATCTCTCCTGGCTCAAAGTTGAGGAGAGATTGACTTCATCACTACTTGTATTTGTGAGAGGTATTGACATGTTGAATGCACTGAGTTGTCTGTTTGAACTACTGGCGCACAGCCTGGACACCCATCCATACCCCACAAGACATGCCACAAGAGGCCTCTTCACAGTCCCCAAGTCCAGAAGAGGCCCACAGTACTACAGAGCCATGACTACATGGAACTCTATTCCAATCAAGTAACTCATGCCAGCAGTAAAATTAGATTTAAAAAACAGATAAATATACACCTTATGGAACAGCGGGGACTGCGAAGCAACACAAACACAGAAACATGCATACAAACACATGATAACATACACACATGGATTTTGTGTTGTAGATATGTGGTAGTAGAATGGAGGCCTGAGGGCACACATTTATGTTGTGAAATCTGTAATGATTTTATATTTAACCTTTATTTAACTGTTTACAATGATTACAATGATGGCCTACCCTAGCCAAACCCGGACGACGCTGGGCCAATTGTGCGCCGCCCTATGGGATTCACAATCACAGCCGGATGTGATACAGCCTGGATCTGAACCAGGGACTGTAGTGATGCCTCTTGCACTGAGATGCAGTGCCTTGGACCGCTGCGCCACTCGGAGCATGTATTGTAATGTTTTTAAAATGTATAACTGCCTTAATTTTGCTGGACCCCAGGAAGAGTTGCTGCTGCCTTGGCAACTGCTAATGGGCAACAGCTAATCCATAATAAATACAAATACAAAAGGACCACACACACACACACACACACACACACACACACACACACACACACACACACACACACACACACACACACACACACACACACACACACACACACACACACACACACACACACACACACACACACACACACACACACACACACACACACACACACACACACACACACCCCTGTCAGGACAACGGATTACACACACAACACCATCAGGACAAAGAACACACACCCACAACACCGTCAGGACAGAGGACACACACACAAAACATTGTTAGGACAACGGACCACACACACACACACGAAACACTGTCAGGACGAAGGACCACACTTCTCAACCAACAATTGAAAGACATTAAAATGAGGTCAAGGAGAATAGTACAACAATAGGGGAGCCTCAGGTTTAGAAACAATCATGTGTTGAGAAGAGACCCCCTTCACAAACACACCCCACAGAGCCCGAGGACAACAACACAAAATTATGTGTTGAGAAGAGACCCCTTCACAAACACACCCCACAGAGCCCGAGGACAACAACACAAAATAATGTGTTGAGAAGAGACCCCTTCACAAACACACCCCACAGAGCCCGAGGACAACAACACAAAATCATGAGAACTAAAAAATCATAACTTGACACATTGGAAAAAAATAACAAAAAACAGAGCAAACTAGAATGCTATTTGGCCCTAAACAGAGAGTACACAGTGGCAGAAAACCTGACCTGTTGCCACAAGAAAAGGGCAACCAGTGAAGAACAAACACCATTGTAGATACAACCCATATTTATGCTTATTTATTTTCCACTGTGTTCTTTAACCATATGTACATTGTTACAACACTGTATATATATATATATATATAATATGACATTTGTAATGTCTTTATTGTTTTGAAACTTCTGTATGTGTATTTATTTATTTTCCCTTTTGTACTTTAACTATTTGCACATAATATGACATTTGAATATCTTTATTCTTTTGGAAGTGTAATTTTTACTGTTAATTGTTTATTTCACTTTTGTTTATCTACTTCACTTGCTCTGGCAATGTTAACATATGATTCCCATGCCAGTAAAGCCCTTAAATTGAAATTGAATTGACAGAGAGAAAGAGAGAGAGATAGAGATAGAGTGCGTGCTGGCGTTAGCAGGTGTTTGTTACTGAGATCATAAATTATACCACTCGGCTTTAGTATGCCCTCCCCTCCAAATTCTAGCCATTCTTTTTCTTCACCCAACAACGACCTCAAAACAATCTCCTGTTGTGACCTTTGACCTCCTCCTACCTGAAGAGCAATAGGATCACCACGGCGATGAAGAGGAAGACCAGGGAGGTGCCGTAGCCGATGGTGTAGATCAGCTTGACAGTGGCAAAGTAGGAATCCTGCATAGTTTTCACATAGAGATCAGAACTCATATTCAGGCTCAGAGTAGTGGAACTGATCTAAGATCAGCGTGTCCATATACTTTTGTTCATTATGATCTAAAAACAAACAGATCTTATATCGGCACTCCCACTTGACACCAGGACCTGTACTAATGAAGCCTCTCAGAGTACGGGTGCTCATTTAGGACCAGTTCTCTATTTTAGATCATAATAAGTACAATTATATGAACAGGGGACCTGATCCTAGATCAGCTTTGAGGCTCTGGGGTCATTCCATGTCATTTCAGCAAGCCATGACACCCACTCAGATTATTCTGAAATCGTTTCTGTAGTTAGAAACAGATAAGATAATTCCTGAAACACTATCCAGAGTAGTGATGCTGGACGGGCGGGCAGGTGCAGGCAGTGATCGGTTGAAAAGCATGCATTTAGTTTTACTTATATTTAACAGCAGGGGGGCTGAGTCACTGGCTTGCTAGTGCTCTCCCATGCCGTCCCTTGACAGGAGTCAAGTCACTGACGTTACACCCCCCCAAAGAGTTAGTCTGTTTTATCTGGTGAAATTTTCCTGCCTTATCTGGTTTCTTGTGTGATCTTAAGCATGCTTCCACTAATTCTTCCATCTCTCTCTTCGCTCGCAGAGGACCTAGGCCCTAGGACCATGCCTCAGGACAACCTGGCCTGACAACTCCTGACTGTCCCCTTCCCCAGTCGACTTTTCTGCTGTTCTGCCTGCTGCTATGGAACCGGACCTGTTCATCGGACCTGTTCATCGGACCTGTTCATCGGACCTGTTCACTGGACCTGTTCACCGGACCTGTTCACCGGACCTGTTCATCGGACCTGTTCACCGGACCTGTTCACCGGACCTGTTCACCGGACCTGTTCATCGGACCTGCTACTTTATCCCGGAACTGATGTTTTAACCCTCCATCTCTCTCTGCCACATCTGCTGTCTCGCCCTCTGAATGCTCGGCTATGAAAAGCCAACTGACATTTACTCCTGAGGTGCTGACCTGTTACACCCTCTACAACCACTGTAATTATTATCTGACACTGCTGGTCATCTAGGAACGTTTGAACATCTTGAGGAACAGTCTAGTCTTAATTTACATGTACTCTTTTAATCTCCACAGGCACAGCGAGGTTCCTGCTTTCTAGTTTTTTTTTCCTAGCCACCGTGCGTCTACTGTATATCTGCATTGCTTGCTCTTTGTGGTTTTAGGCTAGGTTTACCTATAAGCACTTTGTGACATCTGTTGATGTAAGAAGGGCTTTTTAAATACATTTGATTGATTGAAAGTATTATGGAGCTGTTGCTTAGAGTATTGATACTTCAACCTTTGTAATGCACTCCCTTTGAACATGGTGATTTTCATCCCCCCCCTGTTCAGAGAAATTAGCCATTGAAGTCACTTGCAATCTTTACCATAAATTAGTGTGGAAGTACCAAGTGTTGCCCACTAGATGTCGCTGTTCCTGCTACTGCCACCACACCATTTTATCTATTTTTCTGGTCTCTTGTGTTTTATAAAATTGTCTTTGCAACTTTGGGTAGAAAACCAATTGCTCATGATGATAATATCAGTCCCATGACTTGAATGAGATTTCCAGCTATAGGTTTTTTTTCACAACTGCCACCAGTTTGGCCCCAAAACATTTACAACATTGACATATTAAACACCATACTATTTATTTCACTATGAAACCCTGAAAACCAATGGTGTTCACTACATTGATGGTTTATATTTAGGATAATGTTTACAGCTTTATCATGGTTTTTACAATTTTTAAATAATCTTATTTGATGTTATATATATTTTACATGTGATGGGGCCACACAGAGGGACAGAGATAATAACAAACACTTGTAATAATTTTGTAATAAATACCCAAAAAGGCAACTAGATGTCATCGATAAATTCATATATTCCTTGAAAGTTACCAAAATTCTGGTTGTTTACTGGTAAATTTCCAGTAATATACTCTCCCTTCGCATCCCTACCCCTGAACCTTATCTCTAAACTCTCTTTCACCTCTGGAATGGGAACGTCGTCGCCCACACTACAGGCCGTGTGGTACGGGGGGAAGGGGCGTGACCATCCGATGCTGGTGCAGTTTCTGCTGACTGACCCTGCTGAGGTAGAGGCCAAAGGTTATACAGTACTGTCACATACACATCAGTACATCTCCAACCACTATGTGAACTGATAAACAAATGTCACCTGCACCTGTGTTATTCCCCCAAAAAGAGAAGACAGCAGGACAGGTTGTGTTGATCATCTCCCCAACTGCAGCATATGGCCAGCACACCACAGAGTCCCAGAACGGTAGACAACCTTCCAGAGAGAGAGAGAGAGAGAGAGAGAGATGATGATGTCTAGTCTACAGTACATTCATTCATAAAACTACTAATAACACACAAACAATTAGACGTTTTCATATCAAATCAAATCAAATCAAATTTATTTATATAGCCCTTCGTACATCAGCTGATATCTCAAAGTGCTGTACAGAAACCCAGCCTAAAACCCCAAACAGCAAACAATGCAGGTGTAAAAGCACGGTGGCTAGGAAAAACTCCCTAGAAAGGCCAAAACCTAGGAAGAAACCTAGAGAGGAGCCAGGCTATGTGGGGTGGCCAGTCCTCTTCTGGCTGTGCCGGAACCATATCTTTATTGAACACACCATGAAAACATTCACAGTGCAGGGTGGAAAAGTATGTGAACCCTTGGAGGTGTTGGATGCAATGTGGTTGATACTTGCACTGGCCATCGGATAGGGGTGGAGTGATGGTGAAGACGATACCAAATGTTAGATTTTTTGGTTTGACCCTCCTTTGGCAGCAATAACCTCAACCAAACATTTCTGTAGTTGCGGATCAGACCTGCACAACGGTCAGGAGGAATTTTGGACCATTCCTCTTTACAAAACTGTTTCAGTTCAGCAATATTCTTGGGACGTTTGGTGTGAACGTCCTCTCTTGAGGTCATGCCACAGCATCTCAATCGGGTTGAGGTCAGGACTCTGACTGGGCCATTCCAGAAGGCGTATTTTATTCTGTTGAAGCCATTCTGTTGTTGATTTACTTCCGTGTTTTAGGTTGTTGTCCTGTTGCATCACTCAACTTCTGTTGAGCTTCAATTGGCGGGCGGATAGCCTAACATTCTCCTGCAAAATGTCTTGATAAACTTGGGAATTAATTTCTCTGTCGATGATTGCAAGCTGTCCAGGCCCTGAGGCAGCCCCAAATCCTGATGCTCCCTCCACCATACTTTACAGTTGGATGAGGTTTTGATGTTGGTGTGCTGTGCCCTTTTTTCTCCTCACATAGTGTTGTGAGTTCCTTCCAAACAACTCAACTGTAGTTTCATCTGTCCAGAGAATATTTTTCCAGTAGCGCTGTGGAACAATCAGGTGCACTTATACAAACTTCAGAAGTGCAGCAATGTTTTTTTGGACAGCAGTGGCTTCTTCCGTGGTGTCCTCCCATGAACACCATTTTTGTTTAGTGTTTTACGTATCGTAGACTCGTCAACAGAGATGTTAGCATATTCCAGAGATTTCTGTTAGTCTAGGATTCATCTTAACCTCATTGAGCATTCTGCGCTGTGCCACTCAAGGACATTCAGAGACCTGTCCCGAAGCCACTCCGGCCTTGTCTTGTCTGTGTGCTTAGTGTCGTTGTCCTCATTGAAGGTGAACCTTCACCCCAGTCTGAGGTCCTGAGCGCTCTGGAGCAGGTTTTCATCAAGGATCTCTTTGCTCTATTCATCTTTCCCTGACTAGCCTCACAGTCCCTGCCGCTGAAAAACATCCCCACATCCCCCATGCTACCACCACCATGCTTAACCATAGGGATGGTGCCAGGTCTCCTCCAGACATGATGCTTGGCATTCAGGCCAAAGAGTTCAATCTTGATTCCATCAGACCAGAGAATCTTGTTTCTCATGGTCTGGAGACCTTTAGGTGACTTTTGGCAAACTCCAAGTGGGCTGTCATGTGCCTTTTACTGAGGAGTGGCTTCTGTCTGGCCACTCTACCATAAAGGCCTGATTGGTGGTGTGCTGCAGAGATAATTGTCCTTCTGGAAGGTTCTCCCATCGCCAAAGACAAATTCTGAATCTGTCAGATTGACCATTGGGTTCTTGGTCACTTCGACCTCATGGCTGGCTTGGTATTTGCGCTGACATGCACCGTTAATTGTGGGACCTTATATAAACAGGTGTGTGCCTTTCCAAATCATGTCCAATCAATTGAATATACCACAGGTGGACTCCCAAGTTGTAGAAACATCTCAAGGATGATCAATGGAAACATGATGCATCTGAGCTCAACTTTGAGTCTCATAGCAAAGGGTCTGAATTGTTATGTAAATCATGTATTTAATTCTTTTTTTTTTATACATTTGCAAAAATGTCTAAACACCTGTTTCTATTTATCATTGTGGGGTATTGTGTGTAGATTGATGATGGGGAAAAAAAGTATTTTAATCCATTTTATAATAAGGCTGTAATGTAACAAAATGTGAAAAAAGGGAAGGGGTCTGAATACTTTATGAATGCAGTGTATATAGACCTTAAAGGAATAGCTCACCTCAACTATGCACTGTATATAGACCTTAAAGGGATAGCTCACCTCAACTATGCACTGTATATAGACCTTAAAGGGATAGCTCACCTCAACTATGCACTGTATATAGACCTTAAAGGAATAGCTCACCTCAACAATGCACTGTATATAGACCTTAAAGGGATAGCTCACCTCAACTATGCACTGTATATAGACCTTAAAGGGATAGTTCACCTCAACTATGCACTGTAGCTGCTCTCTTTTTACATTTTATAATAGACTTACCACTTTTACACTAGAATTGTTTTGGAATCTGGTCTTTCAACAAACTATTGTCTATAAACCATTTATTCAATGCCCGACTCTCATGTTTATGTCACGCCTTGGTCATTGTATCTTGTGTTTTTGTTATATGTTTGGGTAGGCCAGGGTGTGACATGGGTTTATATGTTGTATTTCGTATTGGGGTTTGTATTAATTGGGAGTGTGTATTAGTAGGGGTGTGTCTAGTTAGGCTTGGCTGCCTGAGGCGATTCCTAATTGGAGTCAGCTGATTCTAGTTGTCTCGGATTGGGAACCGTATTTAGGTAGCTTGAGTGTGCGTTGTATTTTGTGGGTGATTGTACCTGTCTTTGTGTTAGTCACCAGATAGGCTGTATTAGTTTCTCTCGTTTGTTGTTTTCGTATTTTCAGTTATTTAATGTACCATATTTTCTTCATTAAATGTCATGAGTAACCTACACGCTGCATTTCGGTCTGACTTTCTACAAACAACAGACGAAGATCATTACAGTTTACATGTGAACATACTATATATCATATTATGACTGACTATTCATTGAGATGAGCAGTAAACTGGAGAGTGAGAAAATGTAATGGCTCATTCTAAGACGATAGTGACACGGATACCTAGTGTACTGTGGTTGTTGTCATGCTCTGCGATGTATTGAAGACAATGCCACTCCTCTCTCTCCAGCTGTAATATATACTCGCAGTCTGGGTGCAGACTGGACAGATCCTGGCAAGAGAGATGGGTCGGGGAGAGAAAGAGAAACAGAAAGTGAGGCAAATATTGAACCAAAAGTTGAAACCATAGAAACAAAACCAATTATTCTTCTCTTAAGTGTATGGAAGAACACTCACATCTCCCTCCAGAAACCCACCTGAATGGCGATTGAAGAAAGGAATGAATGTTATCTACTAGCTCAGACGTCTGCACATTTTATTATTCATTTTAAGTGCACCCAGATGAAATGACATTTTTTACATTTGAAGGTGGCTATTCCCAAGGAAAACAAGAACATAAAACACCTTGACATTGACAGAGTCTGTATCCCGAATGTCAGAGAAAGGAAAATGAACCAACAAGACCAACAGAACCCTGAACAGCTTCTATCCCCAAGCTATAAGACTGCTATAAATGGTTAGTTAAATAGTTGACCAATAGCTACCCGGACCATCTGCATTGGCCCTTTTGACTCATCACATAAGCTGCTGCTACTGTTTATTATCTATCCCATTGCCTAGTCACTTTACCTCTACCTATATGTACAGTTCAAGTCAGAAGTTTACATACACCTTAGCCAACTACATTTAGACTCAGTTTTTCCACAATTCCTGACATTTAATCCCAGTAAAAATTCCCTGTCTTAGGTCAGTTAGGATCACCACTTTATTTAAATAATGTAAAATGTCAGAATAATAGTAGAGATAATGATTTATTTCAGCTTTTATTTCTTTCATCACATTCCCAGTGGGACAGAAGTTTACATACATTCAATTAGTATTTGGTAGGATTGCTGGTGTAACTGAAACAGGTTTGTAGGCCTCCTTGCTCACACATGCTTTTTCAGTTCTGCCCACAAAATGTCTATAGGATTGAGGTCAGGGCTTTGTGATGGCCACTCCAATACCTTGACTTTGTTGTCCTTAAGCCATTTTTCCACAACTTTGGAAGTATGCTTGGGGTCATTGATCATTTGGAAGACCCATTTGCGACAAAGATTTAACTTCCTGACTGATGTCTTGAGATGTTGCTTCAATATATCCACATCATTTTCGTACCTCATGATGCCATCTATTTTGTGAAGTGCACCAGTCCCTCCTGCAGCAAAGCACCCCACAACATGACGATGTGCTTCACGGTTGGGATCGTGTTCTTCGGCTTGCAAGCTTCCCCTTTTCCCTCCAAACATAATGATGGTCATTATGGCCAAACAGTTCTATTTTTGTTTCATCAGACCAGACAACATTTCTCCAAAAAGTACGATCTTTGTCCCCATGTGCAGTTGCAAACCGTAGTCTGGCTTTTTTAAGTTGGTTTTGGAACAGTGGCTTCTTCCTTGCTGAGCGGACTTTCAGGTTATGTCGATATGGGACTGGTTTTACTGTGGATATAGATACTTTTGTACCCGTTTCCTCCAGCATCTTCACAGGGTCCTCTGCAGTTGTTCTGGGATTGATTTGTACTTTTCGCATCAAAGTACTTTCATCTCTAGGAGAAAGAACGCATCTCCTTCCTGAGCAATATGACAGCTGCTGGCTGTCATATTGCTCAGGAAGGACTTGTGAAGGTCTACAATTTGTTTTCCAAGGTCTTTTCTGATTTCTTTTGATTCTCCCATGAGGTCAAGCAAAGAGGCACTGATGTTGAAGGTAGGCCTTGAAATACATACACAGGTACACCTCCAATTGACTCAAATTATGTCAATTAGCCTATCAGAAGCTTCTAAAGCCATTAATTCATTTTCTGGAAATTTCCAAGCTGTTTAAAGGCACAGCCAACTTAGTGTATGTAAACTTCTGACCCACTGGAATTGTGATGCAGTGAATTATAAGTGAAATAATGTCTGTAAACAATTGTTGGAAAAATTACTTGTCATGCACAAAGTAGATGTCCTAACTGACTTTCCAAAACTATAGTTTGTTAACAAGATATTTTTGGAGTGGTTGAAAAACGAGTTTTAATGACTCCAACGTAAGTGTATGTAAACTTCTGACCTCAACTGTACACGTCTACCTCAATTCCCTCGTACTATTGCACATCCACTAGGTATGTCACGGATCTAACAGATTTCCAAACCTGGATTGTGCAACATTTGCCTGTTTTTTATTCTTCAAGCTCTGTCAAACTGGTTGTTGATCATTGCTAGACAAACATTTTCAGGTCTTGACATATATTTTAAAGTAGATTTAAGTCAAACTCGGCCACTCAGCAACATTCACTGTCTTCTTGGTAAGCAACTCCAGTGTAGATTTGGCCTTGTGTTGTAGGTTACTGAGACAGGCGAGAGGAAGTGCGAACGAGAGACATTAATTCATTGAGTTTCTCTAAGTGCCACATTCGTTTCAATTAGGGTTGCAGGTCATTGTCATGCCAAGTCGCCTGAAGTCAATATGTACATAGGCAAACCCTTAGAGCCCTTTACCTTAGGCCTAGACTGCTCTGAATTACTAAGTACCTGTACCTTGACATTAGATGCCGATTATGGATCTATCTACTATAGTTTATCTTTCCATCAATCTATCTGCCTATAACTACTGTACAGTCATATACATCCAGTCCTATACACCCAGTCCTATACTTACAGTCCCTTTACCTACAGTCCCTTTACCTACAGTCCTTCTAAAAATAAATTGCGTTTTATAAAAGCATCTAAGATATACACAAACTAGATGGTAATTTTCCATGAAGTAAAATTGTGTGACTTGTTTCAGCTCTTTAAAAAGTATTTTTGTGGCGGTGGACAAGATAGCCTGAATATGTGAAAGTTGGTTTGGTGACTAATTTGAACGGTTCAAGAGTTACTGTTGGTGTGTTATTTTATGCAAATGTTGATAAGAGTTTTATGAATTTCAAGTTAGGAAAGCCTGAATATTAAGCGTCTGAGGCTCAGTTACACCTGCAGAGATGATTGTGTGGTGCCTGGATGATCAGATAAAGTAACCAGACATATGAAACCATTATCTTCTAGGTGGGAAGTATAATATATACAGTGCTCTTTACAAGGCTAAGCAGGTACGGGGAAAACATTTTGTGTGCCTGCATTCGTGTGCGCGTGTGCCTGCGTGAACGGAGGACTGGAGGAAGCAACACACGCATATTTCTTCCATTTCCATGTGTGAGAGTATGTCTGTGGAATTGTTAGTTTTAGGATATGATGAGTGGTTGTGTGGATGGACATACTCTGCATTTGGAAAGTATGCAGAACCCCTGACTTTTTCCATATTTTGTTATATTACAGCCTTATTCTAAAATTGATTAGACTGTTTATTTCCCCTCATCAATACCCCATAAAGACAAAGCGCAAACAAGTCTGTTTTCTTTGCAAATGTATTAAAAATGAAAAATGAAAATATCACATTTACATAAATATTCAGACCCTTAATTCAGTACTTTTTTGAAGCATCTTTGGCAGAGATTACAGCCTCGATTCTTCTTAGGTATGACACTAAAAGCTTGGTACACCTGTATTTAAGGAGTTTCTCCCATTCCTCTCTGCATGTCCTTTCAAGGTCTGTCAGGTTTGATGGGGAGCGTCGTTGCACAGCTATTTTCAGGTCTCTTCAGATATGTTTGATTGGGTTCAAGCCCGGGCTCTGGCTGGGACACTCAAGGACATTCAGAGACTTGTCCCGAAGCCACTCCTGTGTTGTCTTGGCTGTGTACTTAGGGTCGTTGTAATATTGGAAGGTTAACCTTCACCCCAGTCTAAGGTCCTGAGCGCTCTGGAGCAGGTTTTCATCAGGGATCTCTCTGTACTTTGCTCTGTTCATCTTTCCCTAGATCTTGACTAGGGTTGCAAAGGGTCGGAAACTTTCCTGGAAATTTCCGAAAATTTTCTGGAAGTTCTCCATGGGGAGTTAATTTGGGGAATTTTGCTTAAATTCATCAAAAAAAGTTAGCTTATATAGTTAGCTTATACTTTTAGTAAGTAGTAGGCAAGATAGATTTCAGAAACGGACAGTTGTGGCTTTTACCGACACACTCTGAATTCCATATTGCCCCCTAGACACTTGTCTTAATCTGAGAGGATTGGCTACATATCAGCGTTACGGTAATTGCTTATGATTGGTTGCAATAGGTCTATTGGTTCTAATTGGATGCCATTGGCCTATTGGTTCTCATTGGTTGCCATAGGCCTATTGGTTCCATCTATCCACTCCTCTCAGATCTACAGTAGTGCCTAGGGTGTAGGGTCTAGGGGTTAGGATTAAGGTATAGGGCTAGGGGTTAGGGTCTAGGGTCTAGGGATCAATATGGAACTGAGCATAAGCAGAGTAGAGTCACTCTGTGTTTGTCTGGATCACTGTTAGGTTATTACAAGTCTCTGGGTAGAAGAGTAGAGATAAAAAGGATACCAGAAGAGGAGAGCAATGTGTGTTCTGTATGATGTAGCTAGTGGCATAGTCACTTCAACTAAAATCATCTCAGGGTTTATGTTTACATTTGTAAAATATGCAGGTCATGTTGTCGGCCATGTTGGAAAACGCTAAGAGAGCTAATGCTAACCACATCACTACTGTAATTGATCTTTGAACTTGTTTGTGTAGAGCATTTACACTGGTTGCTCTTATTGGCTTCATTACAACAATATCATCAACAATAACAACATGTGTGTGTCATTAACACGCTTGTCAAATTCTCCATATGGGAATATTTCCCACCAGACGTTATTGTCTCCTGGTTTGGCAGTTGCTATAAAATGGATCATTGTCGTTTTGAAAAACCAGGTCACGTTGATTCTGATAAAGGACTTTATTTCTTTGGATAAGCCGAGGCACAACGACGACATAATCTCCCTGGAGTAGAAAAGTGTAGATAACTCACAGGTTGGTCGGGGTCTCTCTCATACACACACCCATATGTCAGTCTTGTCACTGAAAAAGGTTACATTTTGTTTTCCTGTTTCCTGTCAATTCTTCACTCTTCAAATGAAGGCTACCCAATAGAAACTTTCAGTCCCACTTTAGGCATTACAACTTTTAAAGGCTTTATGTAGCATACATAACGTTTTCATAAGCACTTTAAAGATGCTTCACAAATCCTTATAATATGTACATAGCTATCTCAATTACCTCGTACCCCTGCACAGACTCAGTACTGGTACTCCCTGTATATAGCCATGTTATTTTTTACTCGTTATAGTTATTCACTGTTTATTTATGCCTTGTGTCACTATTTCTAATTTGATTTTATATTTTTGTCTTATCTTTAACTCTGCATTGTTGGAAAAGGACCCTTAAGTAAGAATTTCATTGTTAGTTTACACCTGTTGTTTACAAAGCACGTGACAAATACAATCTGATGTCATACCATATTAAGGGTGTCATGTTTTGTCTTAGATTGTCTTGTCATTTTGGCTTTTCCCTCTGTTCATTTTCCCCCTGCTGGTCTTTTTTAGGTTCGTTCCCCTTTTTCTCTCTCTCCCTTCCTCTCTCTCTTCTCTCTATCGTTCCGTTCCTGCTCCCAGCTGTTCCTATTCCCCTAATCAATCATTTAGTCTTCCCACACCTGTTCCCTATTCTTTTCCCTGATTAGAGTCCCTATTTCTCTCCTTGTTTTCCGTTCCTGCCCTGTCGGATCCTTGTCTATTGTTCACCGTGCTGTGTCTGTGTATCGCCCTGTCGTGTCGTGTTTCCCTCAGATGCTGCGTGGAGAGCAGGTGTCTGAGTCTGCTAGGTTCAAGTGCCTTCCGAGGCAACCTGCAGTTCTTGATCGAGTCTCCAGTCTGTTCTCGTCATTACGAGTGGAATTATGTCTTATGTTTGTAGAATTACTTTACTGGATTAAAGACTCTGTTTTCGCCAAGTCGCTTTTGGGTCCTCATTCACCTGCATGACAGAAGGATCCGACCAAAGAATGGACCCAGCGACTACAGACGTTCGTAACACTGCCGTCGAGATCCAAGGAGCCATGCTCGGCAGACACGAGCAGGAATTGTCTGCTGCTCGCCATGCCGTGGAGAACCTGGCCGCTCAGGTTTCCGACCTCTCTGGACAGTTCCAGAGTCTTCGTCTCGTGCCACCTGTTACTTCCTGGCCTGCCGAGCCTCCGGAACCTAGGGTTAATAACCCACCTTGCTACTCCGGGCAGCCCACGGAGTGCCGCTCCTTTCTCACTCAGTGTGATATTGTGTTCTCTCTCCAACCCAACACATACTCTAGCGAGAGAGCTCGGGTTGCTTACGTCATTTCACTCCTTACTGGCCGGGCTCGAGAGTGGGGCACAGCTATCTGGGAGGCAAGGGCTGATTGTTCAAACAATTACCAGAACTTTAAAGAGGAGATGATTCGGGTTTTTGACCGTTCAGTTTTGGTAGGGAGGCTTCTAGGGCCCTGGCTTCCCTATGCCAAGGTGATCGATCCATAACGGATTACTCTATAGAGTTTCGCACTCTTGCTGCCTCTAGTGACTGGAACGAGCCGGCGCTGCTCGCTCGTTTTCTGGAGGGACTCCACGCAGTGGTCAAAGATGAGATTCTCTCTCGGGAGGTTCCTTCCAGTGTGGACTCTTTGATTGCTCTCGCCATCCGCATAGAACGACGGGTAGATCTTCGTCACCAAGCTCGTGGAAGAGAGCTCGCGTCAACGGTGTTTCCCTGCTCCGCATCGCAACCATCTCCCTCCTCTGGCTCAGAGACTGAGCCCATGCAGCTGGGAGGTATTCGCATCTCGACTAAGGAGAGGGAACGGAGGATCACCAACCGCCTGTGCCTCTATTGCGGATTTGATGGACATTTTGTCAATTCATGTCCAGTAAAGGCCAGAGCTCATCAGTAAGCGGAGGGCTACTGGTGAGCGCTACTACTCAGGTCTCTTCATCTAGATCCTGTACTACTATGTCGGTCCATCTACGCTGGACCGGTTCGGGTGCTACATGCAGTGCCTTGATTGACTCGGGGGCTGGGGGTTGTTTCATGGACGAAGCATGGGCTCGGAAACATGACATTCCTTTCAGACAGTTAGACAAGCCTACGCCCATGTTTGCCTTAGATGGTAGTCATCTTCCCAGTATCAGATTTGAGACACTACCTTTAACTCTCACAGTATCTGGTAACCACAGTGAGACTATTTCTTTTTTGATTTTTCGTTCACCTTTTACACCTGTTGTTTGGGTCATCCCTGGCTAGTATGTCATAATCCTTCTATTAATTGGTCTAGTAATTCTATCCTATCCTGGAATGTTTCTTGTCATGTGAAGTGTTTAATGTCTGCCATCCCTCCCATTTCTTCTGTCCCCACTTCTCAGGAGGAACCTGGCGATTTGACAGGAGTGCCGGAGGAATATCATGATCTGCGCACGGTCTTCAGTCGGTCCCGAGCCAACTCCCTTCCTCCTCACCGGTCGTATGATTGTAGTATTGATCTCCTTCCGGGGACCACTCCTCCTCGGGGTAGACTATACTCTCTGTCGGCTCCCGAACGTAAGGCTCTCGAGGATTATTTATCTGTGTCTCTTGACGCCGGTACCATAGTGCCTTCTTCCTCTCCGGCCGGGGCGGGGTTCTTTTTGTTAAGAAAAGGACGGTACTCTGCGCCCCTGCGTGGATTATCGAGGGCTGAATGACATAACTGTTAAGAATCGTTATCCGCTTCCCCTTATGTCATCAGCCTTCGAGATTCTGCAGGGAGCCAGGTGCTTTACTAAGTTGGACCTTCGTAACGCTTACCATCTCGTGCGCATCAGAGAGGGGGACGAGTGGAAAACGGCGTTTAACACTCCGTTAGGGCATTTTGAGTACCGGGTTCTGCCGTTTGGTCTCGCCAATGCGCCAGCTGTTTTTCAGGCATTAGTTAATGATGTTCTGAGAGACATGCTGAACATCTTTGTTTTTGTCTATCTTGACGTAATCCTGATTTTTTCACCGTCACTCGAGATTCATGTTCAGCACGTTCGACGTGTTCTACAGAGCCTTTTAGAGAATTGTCTCTACGTGAAGGCTGAGAAGTGCTCTTTTCATGTCTCCTCCGTTACTTTTCTCGGTTCCGTTATTTCCGCTGAAGGCATTCAGATGGATTCCGCTAAGGTCCAAGCTGTCAGTGATTGGCCCGTTCCAAGGTCACGTGTCGAGTTGCAGCGCTTTTTAGGTTTCGCTAATTTCTATCGGCGTTTCATTCGTAATTTCGGTCAAGTTGCTGCCCCTCTCACAGCTCTTACTTCTGTCAAGACGTGTTTTAAGTGGTCCGGTTCCGCCCAGGAGCTTTTGATCTTCTAAAAGAACGTTTTACGTCCGCTCCTATCCTCGTTACTCCTGACGTCACTAGACAATTCATTGTCGAGGTTGACGCTTCAGAGGTAGGCGTGGGAGCCATTCTATCCCAGCGCTTCCAGTCTGACGATAAGGTTCATCCTTGCGCTTATTTTTCTCATCGCCTGTCGCCATCTGAACGCAACTATGATGTGGGTAACCGCGAACTGCTCGCCATCCGCTTAGCCCTAGGCGAATGGCGACAGTGGTTGGAGGGCGACCGTTCCTTTTGTCGTTTGGACAGACCATAAGAACCTTGAGTACATCCGTTCTGCCAAACGACTTAATGCCCGTCAAGCTCGTTGGGCGTTGTTTTTCGCTCGTTTCGAGTTTGTGATTTCTTACCGTCCGGGTAGCAAAAACACCAAGCCTGATGCCTTATCCCGTCTGTTTAGTTCTTCTGTGGCTTCTACTGATCCCGAGGGGATTCTTCCTTATGGGCGTGTTGTCGGGTTGACAGTCTGGGAATTGAAAGACAGGTTAAGCAAGCACTCACGCACACTGCGTCGCCGCGCGCTTGTCCTAGTAACCTCCTTTTCGTTCCTGTTTCCACTCGTCTGGCTGTTCTTCTGTGGGCTCACTCTGCCAAGTTAGCTGGTCATCCCGGTGTTCGAGGCACTCTTGCGTCTATTCGCCAGCGCTTTTGGTGGCCGACTCAGGAGCGTGACACGCGCCGTTTCGTGGCTGCTTGTTCGGACTGCGCGCAGACTAAGTCGGGTAACTCTCCTCCTGCCGGTCGTCTCAGACCGCTCCCCATTCCTTCTCGACCATGGTCTCACATCGCCCTAGACTTCATTACCGGTCTGCCTTTGTCTGCGGGGAAGACTGTGATTCTTACGGTTGTCGATAGGTTCTCTAAGGCGGCACATTTCATTCCCCTCGCTAAACTTCCTTCCGCTAAGGAGACGGCACAAATCATCATCGAGAATGTGTTCAGAATTCATGGCCTCCCGTTAGACGCCGTTTCAGACAGAGGCCCGCAATTCACGTCACAGTTTTGGAGGGAGTTCTGTCGTTTGATTGGTGCGTCCGTCAGTCTCTCTTCCGGGTTTCATCCCCAGTCTAACGGTCAAGCAGAGAGGGCCAATCAGACGATTGGTCGCATACTACGCAGCCTTTCTTTCAGAAACCCTGCGTCTTGGGCAGAACAGCTCCCCTGGGCAGAATACGCTCACAACTCGCTTCCTTCGTCTGCTACCGGGTTATCTCCGTTTCAGAGTAGTCTGGGTTACCAGCCTCCTCTGTTCTCTTCCCAGCTTGCCGAGTCCAGCGTTCCCTCCGCTCAAGCGTTTGTCCAACGTTGTGAGCGCACCTGGAGGAGGGTGAGGTCTGCACTTTGCCGTTACAGGGCACAGACTGTGAGAGCCGCCAATAAACGCAGGATTAAGAGTCCAAGGTATTGTTGCGGCCAGAGAGTGTGGCTTTCCACTCGCAACCTTCCTCTTACGACAGCTTCTCGTAAGTTGACTCCGCGGTTCATTGGTCCGTTCCGTGTCTCCCAGGTCGTCAATCCTGTCGCTGTGCGACTGCTTCTTCCGCGACATCTTCGTCGCGTCCATCCTGTCTTCCATGTCTCCTGTGTCAAGCCCTTTCTTCGCACCCCCGTTCGTCTTCCCTCCCCCTCCCGTCCTTGTCGAGAGCGCACCTATTTACAAGGTACGTAGGATCATGGACATGCGTTCTCGGGGACGGGGTCACCAATACTTAGTGGATTGGGAGGGTTACGGTCCTGAGGAGAGGAGTTGGGTTCCGTCTCGGGACGTGCTGGACCGTTCACTCATTGATGATTTCCTCCGTTGCCGCCAGGATTCCTCCTCGAGTGCGCCAGGAGGCGCTCGGTGAGTGGGGGTACTGTCATGTTTTGTCTTAGATTGTCTTGTCATTTTGGCTTTTCCCTCTGTTCATTTTCCCCTGCTGGTCTTTTAGGTTCGTTCCCCTTTTTCTCTCTCCTTCCTCTCTCTCTTCTCTCTATCGTTCCGTTCCTGCTCCCAGCTGTTCCTATTCCCCTAATCAATCATTTAGTCTTCCCACACCTGTTCCCTATTCTTTTCCCTGA